>NW_017537134.1:1572666-1623351 GCF_001853355.1 Bactrocera latifrons
TCACCTTGTTCATCTCGGATTTGCCTATGTCCTTCTGTTGATAGCTTTCCATGGCCTTCCACAAGGTTATGGACTTTGGTGTGTGCGTGTGTGTAAGTGCACTTGAGGGCAAAACAGTTGAGGATGGTGTGGTGTGCGTGTAGCTGCTGCTAGGCCCAAAAAATGGGCGGACAAAGTGCTGAGAGGCTTGTGACACTTCAAATTGGTGTTAATGTATGTTGTTATTGTTGTGTTTTGTTTCGTTGGTCCGTAAAAGTCTTGCGTGTATGTGTTTTCTTTTGTCCTTTTCGCTGGCAATTAAGCTAAATGTCCTGGCGCTTTATGCGTTTCATTTTTATTGTGTGTGTAAAAATAAATAAATTTGAATATATGTACATATGTTTCTTTATACTATAAGTCCACATAGACACTTATATATATAGTATATGCATATGTATGTGTGTATAAGGAAAATAAATAAATATTGAAATATATAAACGATGATATGGCTCTTTGTCTTTTTATGAGCACTTCAAAGCTTTCTCTCTCGTTCCGCTCTCTCTTGCGAATAGTCCTTAGTATGGAGCTCAAGGTTATCAGGTCAAGTATTTAAAAATGGGGCATACGCTTTGCAAAGTAGAACATTTGTGAATTAAAAAAAAATTAATTAATTGCAGTGGCAAATGTAGTTCGTTTTGGTGAAGCTCCAGAACTAAGTGGCCTTTGACATTGAAATACTTTAGTAACAAATTACGTCGTGACTTACAACAATCACTAACACTTTCACCCATTCCGACAGAAAATGAGAAATTTACTATAATTTGTACTTAAAGACCTACTTCTTGGAGCCAAACCTTTCGAAATGGATAATTTTATATAACCAACAACTGACCTGACCTTGATGAARCTATAGCATTAGTCACTTACCCCGAGATACAAAAAACAACAAAAATTTAAAGCATAACCAATAATTTTAACTAAACAAGACATAACATATCAGAATTCCACAAAAACCTATCCATCCTTTTGGTACTGAACTAGCTATATAATCCTTTAGCTGCTCTTTGAATTCTTCAAGATTCGTGTATTGGATTCCATGTGGATTATGAAAACTCTTGCGTTCGAGATTATTATGAAATTCAAAATCTCGAAATCAAATAATCTACTCAACTGTTTTATGAAAGACGTAAAACGTTTCATCGATACAAGATTCATATTTCTCACGATTCATACCAAGGACAATACAGGAACCGATATATACGCTGGTCAAGTGAGATTCACGTGGTATATGTCGCGAAGATCAGCCCCGAAATCCTCCCAAACGTACAAATCTGATAGTCGAAGTAAGAATCAAAATTGTTAACAAGACAAGCAGCAGAGACTTTGAGAGAATATATTTAGTTTATTTTCTGTTTAGCTTGAAAAAGGCCAAAACTTTTAATACAGACTGTATCGCGAGATAAATACACGTAAGAGCTTTTTTGTAGTTTGTTGTTCTAAAAAAGCTCTTGAGAATATGTTGCTGCTACATAAGAAAACGCAAAGAGGATTTTCGTAGTAACTCTCTAAAAACGGCTAAGCGCAAGGCACGAAGAGATTAAAGAAAGTTATTGCTTGAAAAACTTTAAAAGAAGCAGGTATGTATACAAAGAACTAAAAATAAACCAAAAATACCCTAAATGAAGATATATTTGGCAGGTTGCGCAGAGAAGGAGGAAGACACAGGGGTGTTGAAAAGACGAGGCTAAAGAAAAGCTTAAAGTAATAGCAGAAGTTGTAGCACAAAAAATGCAAATATAAATAAAAAGCGACAACAAAACCAAATCAACAGCAGCAACCGTCAAAGTAAATTATAATTGAAAAGTAATTTTTATCTATAACGGTAAAGAGAATGAGTACAAGCCGAGAATATGAGTAATCGTGCATAGGCTTCAGTTGAAAAATATATGGATAAAGAAAGCAATATCGAAATGTTTTAGAAGGAGCTAACCGTATGCAGAAATTGTTTACTGTTACTCGGAGCTAGTAATTGGCTCCTTAGAATTTGATTTTAATTAGTTGTTTTATATAATTATTAGTCAACAAATAATATCAACAGTGACAAACAGACATTTTTGTCAAAAAAAAAAAAAAAAATTTTATTTTTTTTWAAAAATATTTTWTTTTTTTTTAAAAATATTTTTTTTTTTCAAATTGAATTTAATTATCCTATCAGTTTTCTTAACAGCTAATCACAGAGAGGTCATGGCCAGTTTAAGGTGTTCACGAGAATAAAAACATGTTTTTAGTTTTACCTTTACTAATCAGTGGAAGTACTAAGCTGTATCTAAAGTAAACCGAATTCTCAAAGTACATTTCGGCGGTTTCACAAAGCAATGTGGTCACCAGCGTCCTAGCCGAAGCTCAGTGAAGTTGTGCTTATTGAGCACTAGAAACTCATGCTAGCAAAGGTTACCCGCGCATAGTTAGCGTGTATTAACGTTTATGTGTGCGTTACACATACATGAGCACGTACGTGGGTGGGTTGATAAAATCAGCCTGCAGGTATGCAACAGTTTGCACATTTAAACTGAGTCAGCATGTTGGTGAATCACTTAACAACATTAGCACATTTAGCAACAGCAACCAAACAAACACCACTACTACACCAACAGAGAGTTTCGCGCTAGCACAGACATTTCTCCACTTGCCAGTGAGTGCTCATACACTCGGTGGCTCAATAATGTGTATTAAAAATTCAATTACCAGACCAAATGTCGCCAATCAGATTTTATGACGATTGCAGATGTGTGTATTAGTGTGAGTGTGCTCGCACAAGCGGGCCGCTCGCTGGTGGCTACTGTAGAATAACTGATGTTTTGCGAGTGTACGTGGGAGGTAGCAAGCTACTGGCGTTATGTTGCGTATACGCCACGTCGGCTCGTATACTGACTTATGCAGCTGAAAGTGTTTATATGTATTCGTATGCATATGATTATGTTTGTATGTGTGTAGTACATGTATTTAAGTGAATTTACGTACTGTCCTTGCTATTTTTGCGGCGCGATTGTGTGTGCTGCGTGGGTTGGTGACAAGCAGTATGTGTGAGAAATTGCTGTTTGTGGATATAGGAAAAATGTAACACTGTTAGTTTGAAGGCTACTGCAACGCGCTCATGCGAATTTCTTTCGTCAACGAGCTAGCCCCCAGGCGACCAACCGCAACACCAAGCACCGCTCGGAATTATGTATGTAGTAAGTGCAACAGGGTAATGTTTGGTTGCTGATAGCGAAAACTTGTCACAAGCGCCTGCCTGCTGATGCGGAATTCAGCGCAATTGCATCAGGTGCAATTGAATCACAAACAAATTCGCTCAGTGCGAAGGACTTGTGGTTGCTGGAAAGTGAAATCGAATGAGTGACGGGTCCTTGCAGTGGTAGCGGATGTTATTTAGCCGCTTGTGATGTGTGGCAATGTCTTCATTGCTGAGATAAAATACAGTTTTTGTTATTGTTGCAATTGTAAGCTCAACAGTGCCTTAAATGAAATCATTTGTTGTTCTGTTTTGAATTTGTGTTATTTTTGCATTGCAGATTTCCGCCACATTAAGCGGGGAAACGTGGTTGCTGAAGAAAAAGTACCTGTAGAGCAAAGTATAAACAATAGTTTAGGTATCAGGTGAGAAATGCCGTTGATTGAGGTAGCTTCTCAGTCTCGACAATGGAATAATAAGTTATGGGGACAGTATGCAAGGCAATCGAAAGATTAGATTTGAAACTAAACTAAAGCCAAAGCAATTTAATGGTAAAGAAAATCGTGTCAATTTTTTTCTTCGACATTTCTTTTCTTGCTTTGCTCGTCAAAATAATCTGCCCTATTATCTTCACACCACTGCCCAGCCTAACGTTTAAATATGGCATAATTTGCTTGAATTAGAATAAAAAAAGTTGTGAAACATATTTGAATTAACGAATAAAGGAATTTGGTTTGCCAAAATGTTGTTTAATGTAAGCGAATTTTGAGTACCGAGATGGTACTATATATTGTTTATTTAGGGCCTGAATAAGCATTAGAAATTTTTTCAAAAATAAATCAAATAACAGAATAAAGGCAAACTTTATAAAGGCAAACTGCATGAAGCAAAACATGTCGAAAAATAGTCCATGAATGAAAGTCCATAGTTGGACAAAACGGTTTTTAGACTGAATGGGAAAATTTTAAATTTAAATAATCGTGCACATGGACATTTATCGGACAATCCCATAGACAGTAAAAATAACTGTGCAAATTTTAATTGCATTTATCCCACCTTAATGTCAAGCAGAACCTAACATGCACATTTTACACCAAATTCGCAAAGAATTCGAAAGCAAAGAAATTTGTTCTGACAATAAACAACATTGAATCAAATCAATCACTTGCGATTGGTTCTCATTAAATATTAAGCAATATAAAGTGAATGTAATCAAATGATTTCGGGAGCTTAATAAAAATCACGAATGAAAAATTATGCCATTGTGTCGAGAGTAGGATCCTTGACCCGTCACAAAAATATACAAATACATGCACATATTATTTATATACAAAAATTGAACTTATGGCTAGAAGTTTTTTTCTTGAAGCTTTGGTAAAGCAGGAAAAAGGTCGAAAAAAAAGAAAGACGAATTCTGAACAAAAACACCAGCTTGACGTGCAAAGGAGATATTTGTTGCCTACTTCTTTGTCAGTATCATTTATTTTAAGGAAATGAATAAACGAATTTTAGTTTTTGCTTCCTTGCTGTGTGCGTTCGTTATGAGCGCCTAAAACGTCTTTTTGTTTGTGGACCGATGATGAAGATGCAGCAATAACTTCTTGCATAGTCTGCAATTACTTTCGTTCATAAAATGTTAAATAAGTTTATGGAAAATGTGGTGTGAAGGTCTTACTTTTTGAAGAACTTTGGAAATAGTGATAACTCTAAGGACGTATCTGGGATACTATTGTGGGCAAAAAATAGTAAGACCTTTTAATTTAAATTTCGTATAAATATATTTTTTTTTAGGTTGGTGTAAGTGTCAGTGACATCTGAGCCAAATATCAGATCAAAATATGCTTTCCGACTACCAGGATGTTATGAAACCTATACCTGCTTACCACCCGGAAATAGACGACCAATCGGCAGAATATCGTGGCTAAGATGAGCCGAAGTCGAAAAAATCACGTCAAAGAAGGGCAAAAATCAAGGTTATGGACAGTTTTATTCGATAATCTAGATTTGGCGCACTCCTCATTCCTTCCGACCGGCCCAACTTTCAACAAGGAATATTATTTAAGTGTGATGCACCACGATAGTGCATTACTTTATTGATTCTTTGTGAGTTTTTCGCCAAATTTTCTAAACATAACGTGCCGCTATCACCGCATTCGCCCAATTTAGTTCGGTGTGACTTCTACTTATTCAGTTCTAGCTATTGAGCCAATTGAAGACATCGCAATGCGCATAGAAAGCGAATAGAAATTGGCTTTAACACCTGTTTCATGCATTGGAAAAAACTTTGGCACAAGTATATTGGGGCCAAGGAGGGGAATGACATAGTGTTACTGTTTTTTGTCATAGTAGTATATAGAAATATTACTTTAAATTAGGATTAGATAAAGAAAATGTGGTCCTTCAGACATTTTCATGTAACTGACATCGAACCGATAGTTGAGTTAAAATAAAAAGAAGTTCATTTGAGATATAACTTCTGGTGTGAAAGTAGAATTCGAATACATGTGAAATACTTAGAGTAAAAACCCAATTGTTATTAATGCTGTAAGGAAGAGTACCGACCATTGCTGGCCAATCAGCCACATCTGTTGGAATATGACACTGTTGGACGTGTCTGAACGTTTGATGGCTTACAAAGGTATACAGTAAATATTCAAATCTCCTAACTTGGCCGCCCATGACTTCCATTAGTAAGGTTTCTTGAAAAGCTAAGCGTATACCAGAAATCCAATCAAAGAAACATTCGTGCTGTAGAAATAGCTAAGCCGCTCGAGGTGGTGGAAAAATTAATAGATATCGTGGTAAAGAAAGTGTCTAATAAAATTGGTTAAATGTTTAATCATGAATGAACTTGTATAAAAATTACTGTAAAACAGGTGCATATTTTTATTCAAACAAAAAATATTAAAAATAATCTCTACATGCACTTTGCTCTTCTGCATATGGTAGACTTCTGCTCACACAAATTCTAAGTAAACTTCCAGTAGCCTTCCTGAGCCATATAATTGTCTGCTTTCAATGTCTGCGGAAAGCGTTTACTTTTCGGTTACAAATTGCAACATTGCTTCTATGTTCAATGTCAATGACACACATGGTCTGAGATAGAGGCTGCGCCTCAGTTTGGGACTCCACATTCTGGTCTTTAATTGAATGAGCTGGTGTTGTAGAAATAACCCTAAGATATCTGCTGATATCGCAGTTTTGCCCTTGGCCTATTTCCACACTTACACCTCATTCGTTGGCACGTGCATTTCAAAACACTTGCCACATGTATATAAATGCGTGTGAGGGTGTGTGTGCACAAACTTGTTCAACGAATGCACTGTTTTCGATTGGCATGCACTTGGCAGTATGAAATTTCGGAAATGTTCACTTCTGCAGCTCTTGGAGTATGTGTATAAATTTCGGTGAAAAGTTTGCACACAATGTACCTCGTACTTGTGCTCACGGGTATGCAAGCTATCTTATTATTGTTGAAAAATAAAATATTTAAAGGTTGCCGCTGCTGTCAGTTGCAGCTGCTGATATGAATACCGAATTCGCAAAACCACATAATTCATATATACTGCATTTCGGTGTGTGTTTGCGAGAGATAAATGTGAAATATTCCAATATAAATATGTATTATGGCATTCTACTCAATGGAAACACTTTGCGTGCTCAGGCCCTTCAGTGCTGTTGGAATTATTAGGTACTATGCACTGCCGAAATAAACAAAATAATTTCAATTATACTTTTGTCATGAGGTAAGTATCCATGTCATTTTCTAATGTTAGGGAATTAAGCTGAAACGTGAACCTTCATTGGACATGTATATCGTCACCTAAAATGCAAAATAACGTAACAACATTTTCGGAAATTAACAGGGGAGCGAATGAAGCACGTAATAAAATGAAACATGAGTGAAACAAATTTTGAATATTGGTTAAAACTGGGTTACATCTGATAGCAGAACCTTAAAATTTTGTACATACATATTTACATGTATGAAATTTGAAGTAGTGAACCATAGTCAACGAAGCACTAAATTTAAATTTTTTGATCATACGTTATTTTGCATTTAAGGTGACATGTCAAAAATTCTTGCAGCAGTTCAAGGCGGGAGACTATCCGATTTACACAAAAAAAAACAAAAAATATGGAGAAACAGAAAACCTATCTGCGATAAAGAAGCGAATTTGACGCAAGAATATTAAACAATGAGAGGTTAGGAAAAACTATAGTTAAGATGGAATCGGTTTTAATTTCCTTTAAACACCATCTGATTCATCACAGACTTAATGGTCTGATCTCGTATAAATGCTAGGCATAGAAAAGAAAAGAAAAGCATGAAGAAATATAATACTGAAGTTTTGAGTTCGATTATTATTGTTGCCGGAAAATAAGGTATTATATAATTAATTTTAGGAAATGTAGTCAAGTCCCACGTATGATACGTACGGTTGAGGGCCTAACCCTTTATTCAGAGTGTTCGATTGCCTTGAGAATAGTGTAGACAGATCGCTCTCCCCCGAAAATGACTGCTTTTAGGAAAAAACAATGATTAATTAATCCATTTATATGTTGTAGAAAAAGTCACAAATTTTTAGAAGCTATGCCATTATTTAAATCACTATTTTCTTAATTGAAATTCGAAAGCAGTGAAAATGCCTAAGCAATCTAGTGTTAAGAATTGAATGCTTGAGCATAACATTCACTCCGGCTATATTCAATTTTCGTATAAGTATAAGCAAAACCCGCCAAGCCAAATTCCAATTTGGTTGAATATTCATTGCCGGCAACAAAATGCTTAATATCAGCTTACCAGCTGACAACGACAGTAGTTATTTCCACAGCTTAATTAAAAATCGACGGAATATTACTTTACGAGGAAAAAGACACCAAAAGGATAGCCAGATTGAGCGAAGCGATTAAATGAAACAAGCACACAGCACTGAAGGCGTGCAAATACCATGGCTGAAGTGAGCTTCGGGAAGTTATACCATTTGGATAAACGTTCATATTTACATACATATATAAATATATGTGGCAGCAATAAATAGCCATTAATGTTTGTTATGTAGCATGTAAGAAAACTGACGGACAACAGAAGCAGGGCAAAACCAAACAGCACAAAGAAAGCCTAAGCCGGAGCAAATGGCGTAAACGCCCACAAACACCGGGAGGGGCATTTAACTTTCGTAGAAGTAGTGCTGTTGTTATGATACAGTTAAGTGAAATGATAAAATACATTGGACAAAAATCTATACAAAAGTTGTTTATATGTATGGTATACATAAACATGCCGTTTTCTGTTTTAGTAAGACAAATTTCTATTTTCGTTTGACGGCTACTGACTTCTGTCGACCAGCTTTCGACCTGAGCACAACCAGTCAAATTAAGTGAAGCTGAGGGTGGAGCTACTTGATTTTTCCACTTCTACTCTCTACTTGGGACTTTTATAATCCACTTTCACTGTCAAGCTAAAAATATTTTACATGCCTTACGCCAACAACTTTGGTCGACTTAACTTTATTATTACGCATGTGACGGCGGACAAGCGAAAGAAAAATTATTATTTGCTCATAACTATTTACTTTCATTTCTTTGTCATTTTGCCTTTATTATTTCGAGCCGTTGCAGCTGCCAAGGGTCGCACAACTAGTGCACCTCCCTTTGGGACGTCTCCAGCCACTTTGTTAAGCTAACAACCAGCGTTTGAGTGCATTTGAAAGTGTTGATTTTTGTCGACAAAAAGTTACTTTGAATCCCAGCCAAGCTCTTTTGGATATAAAACATATATGTATATGGCACTCATGTCAACTGAAGTGCGCTGCCAAGTGGCGAGTGATTTTAATCGCTACAAAAGCGGCGGTAATTTTAATTTTAAAACCATTAACTTAACACTTGTTTCGTTTGTGTCGCGACGTTTTAGCTCGTGCCAAAGGCACTCAGTGGAAAACTTTGCTAAAAAATTAAACACATCTCGTTAATAGCTGAGCCAGTGATTTTGGCATACATACAAACATAATTGGTTAAATGCACGGCTGAGGAATTCGCTGCCAATGTGGGAAGTTTAAAAATTAACACCTCAGAAATGTGTTGTCAATGTGGAAGTTCTGTCAAGCCAACAATATCCATAAATGCTGGTGCAGTTCCAACATTTCTTAAGACAAGATATGATATATTCTTAATATTTTATTATCATTAAATTTATCTTAAACTGCAAAAAAAAAATCAACACAAAAAAAAAAAGATTTTATAACCAAAATTCAATGTTTTTGAATAGTTTTTATTTCATATCGTCTATTCCACTTTCTCAACAGCATCATCGCCATCAACAATAAGTTGATGTTGTAAAATCATCTAATTATCTAGTATGTATTAGCAGAACATTTTTTCGCCCTTTCTTGATTGATTCGATTATCATTGTTAAAAGCGATGGATTTGCTACTAAGTCACGACCCTCACCTCATGCCTTTTGATTTTCAAATAGTTAGCTCAGCTAGTAAGATTGTCAGAGATTTGGTATATAGTTTTTGATAGAGTGAAGTTTGCAGAAAATTTACACAAACTTCAAGAGTTCTTGAAATGCTCAAATTGAAAGGACCAGTACGGTTAAACTACGATCTGATGGTGCATAAAGTATGTGGATGTTAACACCATGCCGCCGCAAAATACTCTGCACTTCATTTTAAAACCCTTTACATGTTGTAAGCTGCAGTCGCAAATATTATCCTCAAACATGGCTCACTAAAATACTAATCGCGCATTGATTGAACTTAAGATGATTTTGATTAGTCTATTAATCTTACTGAACGTCCCATGAATTTTTAAATGCAAACAACCAGCTACTAATAAATTATTATGCCAGAAAAGCTTAGGGTTGTGGGACGAGTAGCGTAGTTGGTGTTTATATAATTTATATAATTGCCGCTATAAAAGGAAAGGTGCGTCCAGGAGAGAACTTTATTGGTTATTTAGTCAACTGCAACTTAGTGAGGGTGGACGATTTGTGGGGCAGTTTATTTTACAACCTTCTCAGCTAAGTGGAGTCTTATAGAACAAATAAAAAACTCAGTCAATGGTATGAACCACCAATATCTCAAGAAGAAAATGGATCTTATTTTGCATATACGATATACATAGATACTATTTCCATTATTTTGTTTACAAACTTTTTTAGAAAATGCTTACTAAAGTTTTATACAAGTGCCGTATAGTACTAATACGATAAAACAGTAAGCAAATTAATCACATTATAAATTCAAAGCTTCACAAAAGCTTTAGTGAAGTCATTTTCCAACCTAAAAATGTTGGCTCCTTCATTTCAATTCTAAACCTAAATTCACAACTCACTTGTCATACACTAGCACAAAGTTAGCCTACTAGGTTAACTTGAAGAGACTTTTCAAAATGACAGTATTGCAATTGACAACGTTTTCGCCAATTACGACGTGTATTCCATAATATTTAGTTGCTTTTGTTCGATTTCACGCATTGGTTGGCAATACAACGCCTTTGTCGCAAAACTGCTGAAAATTTTCAGGTCAAATTTGCGATGCTTTTGTATCTTGATATTCTCAAATTATCTTAGTGTGCTCTTTTGGAACTTTGTTTACTTGTCGCTTTAGTAGGAACTGACAGATCACATAAATGCACGTAAAATGCAAATCAAGGCACGAGGGAAGAGCGTATATAGCACATACAACGCCGCAAAATGTGGCTTCACAAATGGAAACCGAAATACCGTAACGGTGAAACTATGTAGCTGTGGTTGTGGTTACAACTTGCCACGTAAATATTTAAAAGGGATGCGGGGTGACAGCGCTGTGGGCTGGCGGGAGGTGTAAAAATTAGTGTGCATATGGAAATGAAATATTTATGGCGCAACAAAAGCTGACATTGCTGTCGTGAACTGGATGAACTGAGCGATTGCCAGAGTCAACAGACATTGCTAATACTATAACTTTTGAGTGAGCAATTAAATATGGAGACGGCAATAGGTACGTAGGCGGTAGGTAAGGCGCGCTGATTGTTTTCTACTTTTCATATATTATTCGCATTTCCAACAGTGTGCACGCAAGTGATGTATACTTGTGAGTATGTGCATGCATGTAAGTATGTCAACTGCTCGTAAACAATTGACTTGTGTGCGCTCGCAAATGCTTAAATGGCTGTGATGTGCTCATGACATTACACCACCAGGGGAAACGTCATCAGCCAAGCAAACTGAGTCATAATTACTATAAAATCACAGGCAGTCAAGCGAGCAGTCATTTATTCGGTGGCAGTGGTGGTGGCAATGACAATGATACAATAAATCGTTTGACGCTTAGCAGTGCTATTTGTGAACAAACGTATACTCCGATATCCCTGCGAAAAGAACGACGTATGTATATATTAATTTTAGGCGAAAGTTTTGCGCGTCTATTTCAGTTTATTCTTCGTCGGTACTATCGGCTTTAAGGTATGTTCATGTCATACCACGGATAGGGCTTCTATCTCAATAAACCCAAAGAGCAAAAAGGTGAACACAGAATACGAATATCCATTGTTGATGAGCCTTAAATGACAGAGTTCGAGAAAAAAGCGGAAAATTATCTGTGTTGCCATTATTTTCTCCACAAAACTCACATATTGGGGTTGACGATATTTCCACGAATTATATTTTTATTATTTTTAGAAAGCAACCACGTTTTCGTATCGTAGAAATATCCCGCGCTCTTTTCTTCTTTATTATACTTGAGCTGAGCCAATTATTTTCAGTTCCCTTCTATACAACTAAACTTATACGAGTACTACAGATACTAGATTTCTGTGTAGTTGAGTATGTAAAAAAAAAGGTTCTACTCCGTAATAAAGTCCAATAGATATCTAGGGCTGATTTCGGTTACGTATTTATATCCCACATTGTCGAGGGAGTGGTAGAGCTTTGCATAAAAATAAAATAGACACTTTTTGAGCCTGAATACAACTTCGCTCAGCGACTAATTGCAATAGAGAAGATATAAAAATTTTTAGAAAAGCAAACCTAATAGAACTGAAAGCGTAAGTAAAATAATGCTCACAATTTATATCGCGGCAACAGCAGCAAAAATCACCCAAACGTGAAACAACTGCTCGCCTTTCGTTGCTTTTGGGATTAACTAGTTAGGCACACCAAATGACTATGCTGTTAGATGCAGTGTGCACTAAACTCCTAGTCATCTTCATTGCACGCGCTCTGCTCTCAAATCTATGTACTCGCTTTAAGTACTTGTCGGTGTCTTCCCTCGAGAAAACCAAGTTGAAAATGTAAAGGGGCAAAGTGTTAACGAAAAACTGGTAATTGCAACTCACATTGCGCACAACGCCAGCGGGCAGACCACGGTTTACAATTGCATTCCCACCGGTGGCGTATAAGTAATTTGCAGTTTAAATGAGCGTGTGAGAACAAAGAACAGTTGGAGTGAGTTGCATAAGTAGAGTGCATGTATATATATATGTACCTATGATATTAAATTTTAAAGGCAGCAGACTTGATTTTTCATTTACTAACTTAGTAAAGTAAGAGCTGCTGCGTGCCATTGCCAGAGACTATCAAAATATTAAAATACAAAGCACTTAATATTGAAACCGAATATAGTACATAAGTAATGTATATGTAAGTTAGACGGCTCGTAGGTTCAAAGATCGGTTGGACTTTATGCAAAAATGAAACAGAACACTGGACGAGAGAATATATCCGCAATCACGATACTAAATCTGGCATTATGCGGAAATAAATTTTAATTTCACTTACTTTTGAACAGCAACCACAAAGCCCTTGAGTGGACCACCTCTCATCTTTTACCAGTTAGACAATACAGTCACACTTACCTGCAAAGAAAATAAGAAAATTTATTATGAACAAAAATGGAATATTGAAAAATCAGCAAATATTTGCTAATAAATAGATGAACATATTGAATTAATTCGAAAAGTAAAGTACTGAATTTGTGCGTGCAAAGGATATTGATATTCAAATGTGAGACCACTTCAGTTTTATAGGAAAATTTATAAGACCAATATTTGATTTTCATTTCCAAATCTACATAAGTAGAGGCTAATGGACATTCTCATGTTTGCATGTGTCCATTTACTGAGTGCTTACACAGTACACATTTCACAAAGCGTTAAACTAAGGAAACAAACGTGTGAGAATGTGCGGTGAAATTCAAAGTACGAAAATCAAATGCTTATACTGTATATATTATATTTACTTATTTTACTTATACATAGCATATGCCGTATATAGTACATACAATAAATAGTAGAAATGTGGAGTTTGCAAACAAGATTGAATAATGGCATGCCAGCATTTTGTGAGATTGTGTTCACTATAACTTAAAAGCTGTAATCGTTGAATCGTGGAGTTTTTGAGAAAGGGAATCCCTGACCTTTAATATAAACAATATATTGCCATTATTTTTGGCAAAAGGCAGAATAATACTGAACTGCCAACTAAATACAGTCAATTATTGGTTGGTGTTGTGGCCCGAAGAAGTTATTTTCTAAAATATTAACTCTTTTCCGAAGTGATTTGAACAAATTGTACGCAGCCCATATTATTTATATTTATTGTATATCATACTCTGACATGCTCCTTATCGCAAACCTTTTTGGTTTCGTATATATGAATTTCGATACTGTTAAAACACTAGGAATTTTGTGTTTTCATTTTCTAAGCAGATTGCAGTACAATTTATCGCTTGCACAGACGGACACACGGGCAGGAAGACAGTCACTCTGTTTTCAACTCATCCTGATTATTTAAGTATATATAATCCTATATCTAACTAGATTATGATTGGTGATACCAACAACCGTTAGAAGAGCAAAATTATCATACTCTGTAGGAACATGTTGCAAGAATATAATAACCTGGAAGACGTATAGTACTTATCATCGAAAAGAAACAAAGGTCAACGAAAGCAAAATCGAGAGAATTTTACAAACCGAAAGCAGCGCAAAGTAGAGAGCACAAACCAGAAAAGTAACGCAAACAAAACCCAAAGCCTGGCAAAAAACAAATTCGAAAAAGACATAAAGCGTACGAGAAAAAACTGCGACTGCGTGCGAGCATAGCCAGTAAGAATACAGAAGGTGCCAGCTCACGTGCTCTTACAGGACCATAACAGAAGTAACAAATATGTGTAATTGTACTATACATACAAATTTATTTAATTCATATGTATGTATGTATATACAAATTTTGCGGAAAATAATATTAAAGAATACAATCAACAAATTGAGAGGACTCAAAAGCCTCTGTTCGGTATCATCTCTTCTTAACGAGACTCGACACTAATAAATGTATTCGAGTAAATACAATACATAGATGTGTATGTATGTATATGATGGACTCCGAATATATATATTATATATATATGTATAATATGTTATTGGTATATCCGCGAGCTCAACTTATGCGGTACGCACTCGTTAATATATTTTAGCGAAGCGCCTAACGGTGAAGATTTCAAAGAATTCTCTGTATGCAGTTACATTTGTATGCAGGTACATATGTTCGTATATAATAATATCTGTCAGACAATGATACGAATTTTGTCTTCTCATGGTATTTTGCACTTAATCTTGTAATCCCCCAAAGAATCATACAGTATAATCATATGTACACACATAAAGAAAAGCTTCTGTGGTCTGTGGCAGCCCTTGCAAATACGAGGACGTAAAATATTCTTATATAAATATTTTTATGCCATACATATATATGTGTGAATCGTAAACACTGGTAGATATTTTTAAAATTTGTTCGCTAAACCGAAAGGGGCGTTTCAAATTTTAATGTGGTAACCGTGCATTTTTTTTTTAAAGAACGATTAGTATGAAGGTTTGAGACCAAGATAAACTACATACAACTTTGAAATAGCCACATAAGACTTTAAATTTTAAATATCATTTCAAAAATATATGTTATTAATTTTTTCCAAGTTGAGTTATTTAAAGCGAATGTACCAAGTGATTGTTTCCTTTCATATACTCGTAAGCTAAGTGTCTTCGCTAAAACTAGCCTAATTGCTTAATTGCGTTTAACTTAATGATGAACATTTTTATATTCGATGCAAGAGCCTGTATTGGAGAAGTAAAGATTTGTAGAATACTTTATTTGGATAAATTTCAGTTTTGCACGTTTGAAAAGAAGGATCTAATTAGTGACAAATTCATGTAAATTTTTATTGTTTTCACAATCATTTTCTGTACAGATTTATTCGTTTTTGTTAACTTTCACGAATTTTTCTAATTTTTCGTTTGATTTTTTGAATATATATTTTTTTTATTAATATTCTATGTGCCGACTGATATTGTCTTTATCATCAGAATACCTTGAAGCTGAAAGCACGTGCGTCACTGGTGTAGTAGTAAGCAGTAAGATTAACGTGTTGCATATGCTGAGCTTTATGAGGTTCATACATACATACACAAACAATATCTGCGTGTACATATTTATACACTACCTTTTTACGCAGAATTTGGCTGACAAGCTCAGATACATACCTAATACGTATACCAAAACCGCATGGAAAACTAGTGTATTTATAACTGTAAGCTATATATGTGCCGTAAATAGCAGGAAAATAAAGGGCCCGTCGCTCTAGAACAGTACTCGTTAAAAAATTGGAGAGCAAAACAAAGAGAAATTGAGCAAAAGCACAGCTCATACTATTTTTACTTTACCGTTTTGTTTATTGGCAGACCCAACCTGTTTTGTTTTTGGTAAACTTTAACTATTTTAATGTCGACATTGACTCTGACAAACCACAAAAGCAGTGCAAGAAATGACTACAATGATGCGGAAAATTGAGAGAAAAGACCTTGCGCCAAGCAGAGCGCAAGAGAAAGCATGCTGTACGGAATAGATAAGCACATCAATTTTCAACCCAACGCAACCCCTACTGCAAAGATCCCAAGGAAGCTTTTTTAACAAAACTTTGCAGAGAAAAGGAAAGAGATTGAGTGGGAGAGAGAGAGAGTATATCATACGCACATAAATGTCAGTGGTGTAGCCCCTCTACAGTTACTGATATGTATTCATATTACGACACAAAACAAATTATTTACACCCTCACCTAACAAGCTTCACAGTGTGCCATCAGAGCAGATGTTAGCACACTGGAGTGTATAGAGTGTTTTGTTCTGCTGACGAAAAAGCTTTCTCCCTTACAGCAAGCAATTCATTTTGAAAGTGAAATTTACAAAATCGCGAGCGTAAGCGTACATTTGCAATCGAACTGTCCGACGGCGCGGAGGACAAACACGCAGAAACATTTTCAAATAAAATTTGCGCAAAGCAACGGTTCTTTTTTTACAATAAAAATATAGGGGAAACAATATTTACTTTTACTAATTGCCATACAACAGTTTTACTTAAGTGTTTTGCGCAATCTTTCGTAGCGTCGGGGAAGAATATTTGCAAATGAGACAAAATAACAAACAAAGAAAAATTGTTAAAATTTGTGTGCGGGTTGAAGAGAAATAAATTAAAATAAAGTAACCGTGCAAAATATGTGATAATACAAAAACAAACCGTGTAGTAGAGCGCTGCTAACAGGAGACGAGAGGTGCTTTGCTAGTGTGAAAGTCTATGAAAAAAATCGTTACTTTTCCCCCAAATGGTGCTAACTATTAGCTGCTACTTTGTTACTTCCAATACTTTGTTCGCCTGCACCAACGTCACAACTGTGCAAACGAAGGCAAAAGGGTTCACTAGCTGACCACTAGCGCACTCCACTCCGCACAGCCACCCCGATTCAAATGCAACAGTTAATACTTGAACAAAAATAATTAATTGATGTAAATAATAAAAGAAAAATAGTTATATGATCATTAATTTCAATATTATTTGAAATACAAATTTCCAATAAAACAACATTAAATGCGTTAACATATGTCACTTTCGAAAATAGCTGCTGGCTTTTCAGCGTTGACGCCTGAGCGTCCAGGCGCGAAGAGAGCCCAATAGAGAGTACAGAATGCACGGCAGAGGAAAGCAGCAAAGCAGAGAGCTTTGTTGATGCCAAAGTGAATGCGAAATACATACAAACATATACATATAATTACTAATTAGAGAGGGGAGTATTGTGAAGAAATAATAGTAAGATTCAAAGACAATCTCGCACGACAACGGAAGCCACCAAAGAAAATACAAGAACAAGAAACACCCCACCAACACAATGGAATAATGCAATAAACGAAATTAATAGTATTGCCAGTAAGCAAAGGTAGCAGTAATATCCAACACAACACACTCTTACACTAAGCAAACGCGCATTATACACCACCGATTCGAATTGATATGGAGAAGCAACAATATGTTGATAAGCAAAAGTTCCTAAGCAACTTGTTAAGCAGACACAAGTATTAGTATAGAACTAATACACACACAAACATAAACACACACTAACTACACAAACAAACATAAAGTTTATTGCAAAAAAAATAAAAATCTAATAATATAAATAAATGAGCCGCCGGAGTGACAGCACGCGATACTTGGCGTCATGTTGCGCCTCATGTTGCCAATGTGAACACTGTTGCATGCGACATGCACGAGTAAAGTGGTACATGTGCTAGGGCAAGCAAAAACAAATAAAAATTACAACAAAATTGAAAAAGCAAAATACTAAGGAAAACCACGATAACACATAAGAAACAACAAACTTAAAATTGCATAACAATAAAAATTATATTGCAAAAAGTGAGTAAATAAATTTTGTTGGTAAATGCGAATAAATGAGGTCAGGGATATTAAGTGCTAAAAGAAATATAGTAATAATTGCAATTTGAAAAGTTGCACAAATTAACGTAATTAAAGTAACCAGTAGTACAATATAAGGAAAATAATTCAAAATTTTAAACAGAATAAAAATTAAAAATATGGAAATTATAGAAAAGAAAAAATAAGAAGCGGGAAATAAAATTTAGTAAAATTCTTACGTTATCAAGTTCAAGGGCATGTTAATAAATAAAAACAAAATAATAAATAATAAGCAGTAATACATAAAAAATAAGCAAACAGTAATACTAATAAATAAAAATAAGTATTAAGTACCTCCCTTGTATTCTATATCGAATTCCAAGCCCTCACAATAAATGATTAGTCATAGAATATTTCAGGTAGTAATAATACCAAAACGATATTGCTTTTCATCGATGAAAGTGTAATAAAATATCATTAAACATTTTTTAAATCAAAAGAGTAGGTCTAGAGGAGCAAACAAAAAAGTCACCAAAGTTTTGAGTTTCCTTAAATAAATTTTCTTTGGGAAAAATCTAACATACCGCTTTATAAGGTCCTTTCAGCCACCTTTCAAAGGAGTAACTCAATAATGAACATTTTTGGGGTAATTTTTGAAAAAAAAAATTAAATTTTTTAAATTAAAAAAAAATTAAATTTAAAAAAATAAAATAAATCGATAAAATCATTTCAATAATTTAAGTTGAACGTTGTGAATTGAAAAGAAAAAAATATGATTAGAAATGGCAAGAAGTAAAACAACAACTTCTTGCAACAACATAAATTAAAAAACTTTTTAAACCTATTTCTAGTTGCGGCAGCGTAGCAGAAGCTCCATTAATTAAATATATGCAAGCGAATGCGAGAATAAGGAATCAATAAAGTAAGCCCTCCAATAGTCGAACTAGTTAAATTAAAAACAAAAAATAAATATTAAAAAAAATTTAGAAATCACACCAAATTAAATTAGAAATAAAAATAAGCGTGAAATAAGAAAGAAACAAAAATACAACAAACAAATCAAATGAATTGCAAGAAGTTTTTGCGACAACTAATTGCGAAACAAATGCAGCAAACCGGCGAAAAATTATTTGGCATATGAAATAAGGAAATAAATAACAATAAACAGAACAAAGTAAAAAAACTGCTACAACAGTCTACATCAAAGCACGTTACAACTACAACTACAACAAAACAATAGTACATATAAACGCACACGATGTTGTGTTTATAAACAAATTTTAATGGTTTTTAGCTGTGATATAACGTCTAGCGATTATTCCAAACGGTAGGCAAAAATAAAAGCAACAACAAAATATTACTATAACAACAATGTATTTTTAATTACTTACCTATTTAATTGTGTTACTCGTTCATTAATCTATAATACACATGTATGTGCAGCTCATGTGAGCAATTATATGCAAACGTGTGTGTGTGTGTGAATGTGTGTATGTATGTAAGGTAGTAGTATGTGCATGAATGACATCGCACTGTGCCAAAGTAAACTTGATCATTTACATTTACGATTGTGAGCAAGCAGAAAGGCAATTATTGGTTTTCAGTGTAAAGTCATAATTCAGAAAATAATTTTCCTTGAGGGAAGGCATCGAAAAATTAAATAAAAATATGTGTAGTTTTTACAAATGCGGCATTCATTACATTGCAGTTCTTTTTTCATGCAAAGTATTAATTTTAGATTTTTTTTATTTTCCGAAAAACGAAGTTAGGGCTTCGAAGCAAGCGATACACTATCATCAGCGGAAAGATATTCAACTTGAAAGCGAAGTAACTGCAAATACTTAGCATTGCCTTCCACCTATAATCCTGCCCTTTTATTTCCAAAAACCATTTAATTGATTCCTAATCTTTTGACATTAAGCATTAAATTATAGCACAAGCGAGTATGCAGCAGGTGGTGTGCGACTAACTTCAGATAAGTAATTGGGGGATGAGTGAATTTAATGGTGGATTCGGTTGATATTTGCACTTAAAATGCAATATAAATTCACATTCTATTAAAGTAGTTTGTACACAAATGCTTTTCTGTTGAGTTTGTAAAGCCGCTCACTCAAAAGCTGCATTAGGTTTTTGTGGTGAATTAAATGCACAATTAGCAAAAAGCACTTATGTATGTTTCTACTAAATACATACATACACATATCTGCCTTTATAAGTCTGCGTATGTACTGCAGATAGTCTCTCCATGCTTATTTTTTGAAATGAATTATTTATAAAGACCAGAGCCAGGCATTAAAGAGTTATTGCTTTGGCAAACTTGAGGACAGATGTTACAAATACAAGCAATTAATTCAAGGCTAAAAGTCTTCTAAGCAACTTTCCAGAGAAAATATGTATATTTTGGATCGAAGAAGGCAAAACTAAGAATAATCAAATAATTTCTATAAATGGACTAAATTAACGGTATATGTATATTAATTAGCAAAATTATGAGTTTGTATATGTTTTGACTACAAATCTTTTCACATTTAATTGAAGAAAATATCGATAAATATATAATTGATAGTCAGTGCATAATTGTCAGTACTTGGGAAGTAGAGTAATGATCAAAATATAAACAAATATATAAATTGTCAAAAAAATATGGAATCGAAATAATCATATAAAAAAGTAGACAAAGTATTTGATAGAAAGATCATTGAATAATCAAAATTACTTGCTCGAAAGTTTCTAAACCTTGAACTTTTTAAGGTCTTAAATGCACACCGAACTTCTGCAACATTGAACATTCCGATTAATCTACAGTAAAGCGGGGTTAACACATCAAGGTACAATATCAAATGATTTTCTTTGGGTCTCCCACATCTAATAGGTAAATGCCGCCATTCATGTGCATATTAGGTAAGAAAAATCAAGGTCAATGATGCACACATACAATTCGCCGTATAAATGCACTTGGAAATGACGAAAAAGAGCAGACAAAATGCGACTTGTTGACTGCAACTTAAGTAAAAAGGAGAAAGAAGAAAAGTAACGGTAACAACGATATTAACGTAAGCTCACGTAGTGCCCCACCAAGCTTTGTCGAATGTCAGTATGTCACCATTGTAACGACTGCTAATTTTTGCTCACACGCAGTCACTTGAGAAGAAAGTGAAGGAGGAGATTTCATGAAAACCTCCGGATTTATCATTTTGTGGTGGCAATTGCATGCTGAAGTAAAGAAAGCAACAGATAATATGAAGAAAAACGACCAGAGAAACCCAAAAGAGAGCGAGGGTTAGGCGTGTAAAGCACACATACACACATACATACATATATTCAAACTATTAAGTAAGCTGCGAACGTTCGTATACATTTAAAGTGCGGCAGCATTAATCGAAAATGTGCGGATTTGTGGTGCACGCGCGATATTCACTTGCGTGAATGCATTTACCAAGAAGCAAAAACAGGGGGATGCCAGAAAATCGCATTACACAAAGTATTGACTGTTGCTGCTAGTTGCTGAAGTTGCTGCTACTACCTAGCGTTTATGCAATGAAATAGGAATTCTAAAATACTTGCTGTTTGAGCTTATGCAGCAGGTTAACAGTAAATTACATAGGGTATGTTCGCCTTTTGTTTTGAAATGCATGGTAATTACGTCACGTATAGAATGTGAAAGCAGCTAATGATTCAATTAAAATGCCATAGGCGAATCAAACGCAACGCAATAGGCTCGGCACAAGCTTGATGTAATAAAAAGAGGCTATCAACTCTTAATACAGTTGAGTAGACATTCCGCAATGTAGATATGTATGTAAATTAAATGTAAAATTGTATGTGAGTATTGCTCAGCTTTTACACATTATGATAGATGTCACAGTCTCAAAGTCAACACAACCTCAAAAAATCAAATTTTATCGTTTTTGAAAAACTAATTGTTTATATTAGATATAAGCGGAAAATTTTGCAATTTCATGAGATGGGTATTGCCCTGATTGTCCCACATGTTGATCGTCATTTGTGTCCTCACGACCACTTTGAAAACGTTGAAGCCACTCGCACACTCTAGTACGGGATAGTAGACAATCTTCGCCGTAAACTTGTTTCATCAATTGAAACGTTTCGGTAAAAGTTTTACCAATTTTGAAACAAAACTTAATGTTGGCTCTTTGTTCAAAGCTCATTTTCGCATCGTCAACACAAACATACTGGCACTTAACTTGGGGGCGCTAGAACAAAAAGTCCTGTTTACTTTGGAATAAACCTTGTACGTTAGTTTTTCGCTCTTTAGAATAAGCGATGAAAATCAATTCGCGCCTAAAAGCAAACACAAATATAAAATAAATAAAATGTTTAACATTTTAATGCATTTTTGTACGTCTTTAGAACAACAAAATAGATGGTGCGCGCCTGTCATTCCCGTATCAAGTGCTTTGCCGTGGCCACCAGTATGCAGGCTTGCTATTTCTAACTTACAGGCATTCAAATACTGAATATGATGGTGCGAGAAACGGGTAGCAGCGGCGTGTAAATTATATTGAAACAGTTGAAGACATTTTTGACAAATTAATGACAGCTTTAACAAATGTCAGGCTAGGAGCGAATTCGGTTTGGGGTTGCTTGTCAAAACAAATAAGTGTATAAATAGATTGGTTGACAGTAAAAACAAATATCAGAACTTTGAAAATGATGAGCAGACATTCTTCATACTAACTTATTTGTGCATACTCCAGTGGGAATACATAAAGCGGCAATTACAGCACTCTCGTGTTGTCCGTATACAATCTGCTCCTAAATGTATGCAGCATTCACACTCACGTATATGGTTACATCGAGCTATCGCACGCGCAAGAGTGAATATAAATCAATAATTGCGTATACGACAAGTCGCACCAGCAACTGGGACATACCATACAGCTCGCACGATGCTAACAGCTGCTCTAGTGCCCACACATACTTTTACGCGATATTTATGCAGCGTATTTTTTGCTATTACTGCATGTCACCCACGCGAGTTTTAAAAAGATTTTACAAAAGTAGAAAGGTCGTGGATACCAAAAGTGGCAGACTTGTTAAGGAATGTGTAAATATATGCTGAACCTTAAAAAAAATATTGCAACAATCAGAAAAAATAACCGCTACAATAATATTTTTTTAAAGCGGTTGAGAATTGCTTTTTTATTTCTTATGCCAAGGAAATACTTGAAAAATAACTTCATACATTTCACTCAAACAGACGAGCACTCATTCGTTTTCCGCTTCTGAATCGAGAAATTGCTGCCATTTTACATTTTACACTTGTGGCAGCAGGAAATCTAATTTGTTTTCCATTAGAATTTGCATAAATTGCGGTAAAGTCACGCCATATTTCTGTTGTTACTCTGCATAAAGTATGTATGTGTATGCAAAAATAGCCGAGGGGAAGTGTATGACATTGGCCACCCACTTACTCACTCGCCCACTCAATCAATCAATCAATCGTTGATGTAACGCTCAACAGCACGCCAAACTAAAAGGTTGACAGTCGCCATCTTAGCACCAAACCGCTTTCTAGTCTATCAACCAGTTACTGAGCATAATTGTGAAAATGAGAGCACTTAGCGCTGGATAATTTAGTGTAAGCAAATATATTTAGCTAATTCTTGCAGCATTTTGGTGTAGTGGCATGCAGCTGCCAGATTTATATATCTGGTTTATAATGCAGCGCAAGTGAAATGAGAAGGGCAATTTTACGCTACTTCACTACTTCATGAATAAATTCTCTTTTCGCTGCAAAGTGCTGTAAGTTGGTTGGGATTCTGTCACTTTCGCTATTTAAACTTTTTTATTTTTGTCATAAAACTCACTAAGAATTTATGCAATCATTATGCTCCTTACAAGTTCCGCTCCATCAGGTTTAGCTTAGGCAAATGAAATATATATGAATCCGCGGAACATAAATCCAAAAAAAAGTTCAAACCTAACAGAAATGCATAACCAAATATTTCAAATTTTTTCGACCTTGTTTGTTTAACTGGTTTTTCATTTGGCATTTTTTTTTTTTTTACATTATTTCTTTTCACCCATTTAGATATGCGGGTAACTGTACCAAAGCGCAAATACTTGTACATATGGACATATACATATATACTTACATAATATAAAAAAGAGATTTTCCTTCAACCAAACATCAGACTAAGGGGACAACAAAATTTTTCGCAAAACATTTTTATTTACGGTTATCAAAAGACACTTACACAGGCACATCACTATATAAGCAGGTACACATACAAATAATTACACAAGTATTGTGTTGGAAAGCATATACATGTGTACACTTTCAACTCGGTTCTATTAGATGCTGTTGAGGTCAACTATGTGAATGGATAAAATCATGGTAGAAAGTATAGAAATTACTTTATGAAAACCATAAACAGTTTGGTGAATACAGCAGCCAAAACCTGCCAAACTTATATGTGTATGTGTATATGTATGCGTGGAGGTTGAGTGGCGTACTTGCATAACATAGAAGAAAAACATAAATGTAATATTAATAATGACGTTGGACCGTAAGTCTGGTGGTTGCGAGCGACAACTGCCTTTGCTTGAGCACTTTTGTATAGCTGAAGTGGAAATAAAAATTTTAGACACGTTTTAGTAGCACTTAATTATGCAAAGACGACTTTCGACCTTTTCAGGTGGTTATATAATTATTTGAAGTTGACCAGTTTAGGTCAAGGATTAATTAGTTATAATAGCTAGGCAATGAATAATGAGAGGCGTGTGAGAGCAATTAATATGTAATTATTATGATTTTTTGTCCTGTAGATTCGAGAGAAATTTTGTGAAGTGGATGTGGGTAGATGAAAGTGGTGTTGCTTTATACCATGGATATCAGATGCAAGCTAAATAAGAGAATACATTTAGTAAATATTATTTACTAATAAAAACAAGAAAAAAACGTTAATTTCAGTTTCACCGAAGCTAGAATACCCTTCATATGTTGAAGTTTACTTTACAAAAACTGGATTTTAATCGGTCGTTTGTATGACAGCTATTGGCCATAATGGTCAGATCGGAAATATTTCCTCAGATATTGTAGTAATGCCTTAGATAAACTATATTCCCTGCGAAATTTCGTGAAGATATCTTATCTGATAAAAAAAAATTTTCCATACAAGACCTTGATTGCGATCGTGCAGTTTGACTTAGCTCGTCACGCGGATCATTTATTCATATTTTGTAGGACTACACCGCTTCCTTTTGGATGTTACAAGCTTCGTAGCAAACTTAATGTACACTAATCAGAACATAAATATTTACGACATATGTGTATGATTTCTAATTTAATTTTTTTAAGAAATTAAGATCGTGAAATCTAAAATCTGGCAATTTTATGTTAGCCTTAAAGAACAATAATCGGTATTTGCTTTGAATTTCATAGGAAATACAGACTACATAGAACAAGAATTTAGGGGAATATAAGGGCGAAGGGTTGTTATTTTTTAGAAAAAATTCACAGCTAATTCCGATACAATCCAAAGTCTCGAGAATATTTAAGTAAAGCAAAAAATCTGATAATCTAATCACAGTACTTCTTTCTATTTACATAAATTTATAAAACCACTTAAGAGTTACATACTAAAAAATTGAGAAACGGAATAGAATTGATTTCCCCAGGAATATAACGATCTTTATTGAAATACATGATTTTACTTTGAATTTATTTGCTCTTTTTCGTTTCTGTAAAACCAGAAGAATTCATTCAGTCCAACAAGTATTTTCAATATTGTTAATTAAGTTTTGCAATTTCAAATTTTGGCGCATTTGCAAAATTTCGACGCCCAGAAGATGCAATGCATGAGAAAACAAAAAGGTACAAATGAACCGAAAATGAAGATCTCAATGGTCTTCTACTGTATGCAGATGAGTTTAGAAAATTGAGTCTGTGTGTACGCGCTGAAGGATAAACTTATATCGTATAACCAAAACCAATCAACTAATACTATAACGCACACGCTAACAAAAATATTCAAAAGAAAACAAATTAATATACCGTTGGGGCCCCACACAGCAATAATGTAGTGCGCATGTGTAGGTGTGTTTGAAGGACAGCGCAATAGGAGCAGAAAACGGTGAAATTAATTTATATACATGATGTGCATATATGGCTTTATAAAGTAAAAGAAGCACACACGATGTTTCTTAGAAATATATATGTATGTAAATTCGTCACCTCGTAAGGAAAATATTAAATTGCAATCGATTGGTTGAACCGAAGTTAAAGATTTAAAATTCCTTTGAAATATATGCATGTATATAATACATAGGATCCTGCACCCGAACTAGATCAGTTGTAGAATAAATGGTGAGATCTTAAATATGTATGTGCTGATGTAGTAGAAAGAATATGCATCCGTAAATAAATATAACTGTCAAAACAGCGTGGGCATTTAAATTTTCCTTGCGTGGCGGGTTTAAAACTGATAGCGTGCAGAATCTCATATAAAAGCTGTCAAATAAACAGAAAAAAAAACGAACAGAAATGTGCACGGGCGAGTGTATGAAGGATCCTTGAACTACGCAAAATGAAGAAATTATACTTAAATTATCTGGTTGCTGAACTTCCTTACTTATCGGACTTACTACTAAAATAATAAAGCTGAAAAAGTTGTTGATTCTAATAGTGTCCCCACTACGCAACTAACAACGCATTATTGGCTAAAGTATATAGTTTTTGATGAGAAATATTGTAAAATTCCCGAGCATTCAATGAAATCACAGACTGCTGTGTAGTTGCTACATAGTGCGCGCAATTTCTTTGCAAACAAAAACAAAAAATGCCAATCACCCACCTCAAAACAGCTACCAACTAGTATTAAATAGTTACGTTAGTGACCTCGACCCTCGTCTTGCCACTTCCATTTAACTGCTTAGCTGTGGGTAAATGTGCTAAAAGCAACTATCCATACTATACAAGCATTAAATGTGTTTAAATAAAAATACGAGTACACAAGCATTCGCAAAAACAAACCACAACAACGCCTCCTATTAGCGATACTCGTAGCTTAGTTGAGTTGAGACGTGGTCGGTGGGTTGTGAGCACTTGAAGTACTGCACGCTAAGGATTGCATTTGTTAGGAGCAAAGCACGAGTGAAAACACTACTCTGCTACAAGCACTCAAACACTTATGCTTTGCCTGCATTTGCCAACAACAACAACAAACTGCATATAGTTGACTTATGCGGCAGCAGCGAGCATCTCAAGTGTGAGATCGATTAACCGGCTTTGTGCACATACTCTACACACACATATGTAGAAACATACGTAAAAGTCTGTTTTACAGCATCGACATTGCGCTGTTGTACATGAGTATGTGTGTGGCTGTAGAAAAACATTGCAGAAAATAGTTGGCGATAAGTACATAAACACAAATAGATTAAATGCTTGCGAGTTTGAGGGTTGTGCCTGCATTGGCTAGGCAATGGAAGTGATGACTATATCCGGAAGCAATTCAGCTAACAAATTATTTGAATATAGTATAGTATAGTGTATAGTATGCACTGCAGGATATGTTGGAATGGCAGTTAAACGATTTTCAAATGATTTCGTTAACAAGTTGTTGAACTTTTTTTAATAACACAGTGAAATAAAAGTTAAAGTCTAGAAACCTTTATTAAAAAAATTGTTCATATCCTGGCCATTTTCATGCAATCTTTTGAGGTTACAATGAATCCATTTTGTAAAAGCAAATTACAGTTACCTACAGGCTTTTACATACAAGTTAAAAGACACTAAATGAAACACTAGAACCAAAATAAATAAATTTTAAAACCTTACAGCTGAACGTATTTTTGATCAGAGTTGCATTGTGTCTGGTTTTTACTCGCTTAAATTGCTTATATGAAAAGTAATATGAACCAATGAAATCATTTTAGTTATTTTGACGTAGTGTTGCCACCTGTTTAAACTTATTGGATATTACAATATGGACATGGAACTAAATGCAATGAAGAGGGCTATCAACTGTTTGGAAAAAATTCTGCGAATAAAATGAAGTTAAACCGTTTTTGTATTTTAAATTTTATTTTCCTCTATAATACTAGTTAGCTCAATTGCTTATATATTTTATTTTCTTTATATTTATCAAAGAAATGTGTAAAAATAACACTGAGTAGGTGAACTAGAGCTCGTTGTACGCACCTACATTCATAATATAGCAAAACAAATTATAAAACGTAGATAAGATTCACTCGGAGTCCATAGCAAAATACAAATACAAGAAATATAAATATATAGCAAAAGGAAAACAAACAACCGGCTTGGTGGCAAAGTAAACTGAAAGTGAAACCGTTTAAGCAGAAAATACTCGCGCAAAGTGCTTGAAGTGTACGGCCTTAAGTAAGTGCACCTTCGATTATTTTTGCGGATTGAGTGAAACGAAAAGCGTTATCAACTCAACAATAGCTTTGACCGCGAGAAATGTGCCACTTTTTCACCACAGAACAATCGTTTTTTATCGTTCTTTATTTGCTTTTTATATTGTTCACCAAATTTACTTTTATTACTTATTATAAATTGTGGGCTTCAAGAGCAGTGTTTGCACAATTTTAAAATTTTACTTTTGTCATGCACAGATAATATTGACAGATTTATTGATTTCAAGCGCGCTGTTTACCTACTGGCTTAAATTAAATTCTTTTCCTTGCCAAGGCTGGAAGGCTGTTATCAAAGCGAGAATGGCTATTAGATGTGGTAAATATCAAGGCAAATTCGTACTCCATCAGCGGCAGGCATTTTTGTTTACGCTATTTTAATGCTACGATTATTTCAAGTTCATATTTACTATTATAAATAAACACTAGTTCTTCAAAAATAATAATTTTTTTTACTTCAAAATTCATTCAAAATTATAAAACTACTTACAAACTGCGGCAAAAGTAGAAGAAAAACTGTTGTTTAATGTAGATATGTCATTACTTTTAAACAGAAGAAATTTTTTTTTCAAAAAAAAAAAAAAAAAAATTTCAGAGGCGCAAAAATAATATCCTTATATTTTCAAAACAAAACGTATTTAGCGGATTCAAAAAACTGTCCAACCAGGCACAAAACGCAAGTGCTAGAATTGGCACAGTCTGCCCGTCTCAATAGAAAAAAAATACAAAGAGCCAGCCACATCACCACATTTAAACAGGAAGCAAACAAAAAACTTTCTGAAGAAAAGTACACCACCAAGTTGTCAAGCAGCTTGTAGCTTTGCTTCTGCCAACATTTATAATGAAATATTAAAATAATGGCATTTATTTATAAGCGATTACGTCGCGGAGCATACGCAGCCCGCGATCGCTGAAAGATAATATTATTCTTAACTGCTGCTTGAACGAATCGCAAATAAGCGAGCGAAAATATAGAGGGAAGAAGTGAAAAGTAAAAAATAACTGCAGTAGTAATGAGAAGTTAAGTGAAAAGTCACAAATACAAAGATTAAGCTATGGTGTAGCACAATAGTTTGCGTACGCCATGGCGTATGAGTGACTTGTTATAGTTCAGAGTAGAGAAAATATAATTAAATATTTACGCATGCTATTAAAAACTTCTTGCATTGAAATAATAAGCAGTAAAATTCATAAGCTTACTACGTGTTGCCGGACATACACCCATACGCCTGCCGTTGCTCTTGTTTTGAAGCACATCTCACATTCGCCTTATTCGTTATGACCACAATATGGACTTCCGCTATCAATAATAACATTATAACAATAAGATAAAACACAATGGGGAGAGTGTAATAATGAGGTGAGATCAGCACTTCGCAGCTGCAAGCTCTAATCTAATACAGAACAGACAGTGACAGCTAACTGTAGAGGTATACATTTCCCAAGGTACTCGCATACATACTTATGGGCATTTACAAGATTTAAAATTTCGCAGTAGAGCAGTAAATGTTGAATAGGTTTTAGAGGACATTGGCAAACATTTCCTTTCCCGTTATTTTTTGGGTATGCAAATGCTCTACAACATGAGGAATGGGAACATCCTTGCTCAAGCAATATAAAAGATGGCAGGAAATGTTTGTATAGTATCTAGGCAATAATATGATATGGAAAAATGATACTTGAAATGGATGACTTTGAAGACAAAAACAAGATGGCACATCAACTTAAAGTATTTTTAGAGACATCCTATTAGGAATGAAGGACATCAAATATATATTTTTATAAGCATATGAAAATTATATTTTACAAAAAAAAAAAAAAAAAAAATGCTTCCCAAATACGGTTGCCGTGTCATCGAAATATGTATATGTACGACATAAATCTTCAGCAATTATGTTTGGGAAAGTATTCTTTCTATCTTGGCCTACTGCATTAATTAAAAAAAAAAATTAATGGGGTACTCACAACCTGTCATAAAGCATCGTAAAGATATAAAATTACACATTTTTACACTTGTTTAAAAAAATTGTTGTTGGATCACATACAAAAATGAGTTTACACAATTACAATTTTCCATGCTATGTTTTCGAATCGCTATAACTTATAACTTTATGAGACTATATGAAACCCCTAAATAATTAATGTTAGAATTTACAGTCATTTTATTAGTCACGCAGGCGTATACGCAACTTTTCCAGTAAATGAAATTCAGGGAATCTGACGGGATGCAAATAAAAGAAAAAAGGCAATGAGCCAATACGAGTAGATACAGAGAACAATGTTCTTTGTACATACAAAATTGCGCGTAGTTAATGGTAATGAACATTGATTTCAGACAGAGAGGCGAGTGAATTAATAGAGACCAAAATTCAAAAATTAGTGATGATGTGAAGAAAAGCTTTAGTTAAGGTCATGACATTAAGACTCATGAAAATAGATAAAGAGCAGAAAGAAAATATGAATACTTAAATAATTAGTTCGCTGATAACCATAGGGACAAATAAGTAAAGTCATTAGTACCGACGAGATGATTAAATAATCATTAGTAGAATATAATATGATGAAAATAAACATCAATTATAATAGTCATTATTTACTTTGATTTGTACAGTTAGCAACAAATATGGTATATATCACATTATAAAATACAAAAATGTTTCGTTTTTTAAATTAATTATCCTCTAAATTCATTAAATAAAAGCTATTAGTCCAAATATAGGCTTGAGCCACACAAAACACCCACAACATAGCCTGCCTAACCGCACATTAATCGCCCCATTGGAAACGTAATTTGAAGCTAACAACCGTTTAGTGCCAACAAACAAGGCGTCAACAACACACCGGCTGTTATTAGAGTTTTGAAGCGCTTTGACTCCCCAAGCATTTAATTAATGCTGTTTGGTTTGAAGCTTCGAGTGTGACCACTCATATCGTATAAACACAGAGGGGTCACGTCATGGACAACAGTGTCAGGTGACAAAGTGAATATGCAGTGTGTCCCATGGAAAGCATAAAAATAAATACATAAAAACCCTTTTTGGCAAATGAAACACAGATAAAACCGAAGGGCTGTATTAAACAAAGAGAGTGAAGTAGAAGAAGAAAAAAAAAACACGAACCAGCTAGATTTACATTTTTTCGTTTTGCTTCATGCAAACATATCTTTATGAAGTAATCACAAGATGAAATTTTCACAAATATTTCCTTTAATTTGAATAAATTTCAATTTTGAATATTTTCTCTTCTTTATTAATTTTATTTCTTGTTTTTCTACTGAGTGGCATTTGCCGTAGTGTAATTATGTTGTAATAAAAACGCATAGTACCCTCGTAAAGAAGTCAATCTTACTGAAGCAATGAGTGCGCATAACGACGTGCAACAGTGCGTATGAGCAACAATTGCTGCAAGAGAAATTGACAGTATCATTTGCCTTAAGGGCAATGGAATTCTCATACAATGAATAATTTGATTTATTCTTGCGAACAAAATCACGAAACTCCACAACTTACACGAAGCAAGAAAGGACGAAAATCTAATAAAGAAAGTACCTGTGCGCAAACACATTTAATTAAAACTTTTACAATAGGATACAAAATTCTTGCGCGCAGCATGCTCGACATAGTCGCAAAAAAGTTCTCAAAACGTGTTGAGTAAATAAAAGAATGCGTGAAAGAGCGTGCACGAAAAGCAATCGCACAAAAGTCGTTGGAGAATGTTATTTAGAAATTTTTGTACAAAAATATAGGTATATACATATGTATGTATGTATGTGTGTATATGAATAAGTGTAAACGCTTTGTGACTGCTTTTAGTGAGAAAAGCCATTATTCTCTCAGCTTCAGCGACGCAAGAATTTGCCGCACTTTGGCCACATCAATTAAAATCCAAAAAAGTGGCAGTAACAACGAGCAAAAAGTGAAAGCTGAAAAATACGAGTGTATATTCTCACACAAATTACTATATAACGCTAATTTCAATAGCACAAAGTAATTTATTAAATGAAACACACCTATCTTATATATACCAAGAAATATGTACAAAAAGTCAAAACAACTCTGTATATGTACAAGCATGAAGCGAAATGTTTATTGTTACACATCCACACAACAACACAAGCTCACATATATAAATGAGCGGCACATCAATAACCTGCTGTTGTTATTAACGAGCGATTCTCCAAGAATGTCGTGTGCAAGTAGCGAAGGATCGCTACATTGTTGCCATAATGGTGGCACTGACTGCTAGCTGCCAGTAACATAGCCGTATGTCTTCCCACCAGGCCGTCGCGGTAGATTTCTTTTAAACATTTCATTAAGCAAAATGCTCATTAAAACTGTGCGAGCATATTAAATTACTGACAAAATAATGTTAAAAACGTTGCCGTAATTTGATTCTGCCAAAAATGAAAGCAGAAATTAGCAAGATAGAATAGAGTGAACGAAAAATATGAAAGAGCACATTTATTGTGGGCTAAAGCGAAAAATTTTTGAATTCCGAATTATGTGCCTTTCACCTCATCCTGTGAATTTGAGAATTTTCAGCGAATTTATAAAATCCCTTTGGTAATACAACAATATATAAATTATAAAGTCATGAAAACGATTTATTTGGAACGTTTCTTTGTAAAAACCCGATGAGCCACAGGGCGAATGGGCAACTATTGTTCGTGGAAACTCATAAACGTTTTGACTCACTGCACGTGTACATATGTTAGTATAAACAAACAATCAACGCAAATTCGACAATAAATAAATTGAATTTAATTGATAAAGAATAATAATAAATTTCTGAATTATTAGTAAACAGTAATAAGTATTACATTAATAATTAGTTATTATTGCTATTATATAAAAATAGAACAAGAGTTCGCGGCACTGAATTACACACAATTCAGGAATGGTATTATTATTGTTATATATTGTACTAGCATGGGGAATATTTGATATGTACGTGGCGTATACGTAATATTTTGGCTCACTATTTCCCTCTATGAAATATTCGCCGAAAAACAAATGTAACTGAGCAGTTTTCTTGACGTTAAGTCATCTTTATTAATTACCAAAGCGCCGCAGGGTATGCAATAATGTTTACTAATTAATTTGTATTTCATATTTTTGGGTTTGTAGCAGTCAAACAGCATAAACAAAAGCAATTTATGGAGGATTTAATAGTTTGTGCTTGTTGCTCAACGCGACACACATAACTTAGATTGATATTGATTTCTGTTTAAATATTTACAAAAGAAAATATTACTGCTTCAATTACCATACTTTTATTTATTTGTTTAACAAACATAATACTACAGAAACGCCTACGCGTATATACAGAAAGCAGAAAATGGTCAGCAATGTAAAAAAAGTCAAAAAATAGCTAAAAAGAGCAGCAACAAAAATCTCCACAAAACACTGAGCAAGTCACGAAATAGCTATTTACATATATTAATAAGGGTCGGTTTAATAATTCATCATGCTTGTTTATTTACCATATATGGGTGCTAATATTAGTGAGCATGCGTGGGAATGTGTATGTAAATCAAGTGAAAATTGTGCTTAATGCATTTGAACGAAAACTGGAGGAGAGACATATGTTATTATATAGTAAACAGAAAAAATGTGGCTAAATGCAACAAGAAAACTAAAAAATAAAAAAAAATTAGCAAACAGTATAAACTTGAAAAATTTAATTACCAGATTTTAAAACTAGTTAATTAATAAATAAGTAAAAAATAATATAAACAAATGTAGGTTCATTAATTAATAATAAATTTTTATATCGACACTATTTCCTAAAAGAAAACTTTGAAAAAAAAAAATTCAGTCAATAACAATTACATAATATTGAATATAACTAAAAATGCAATTATTATTGGCGCTGCACAAAAATATCGGTATTGGTATTGAATGTATAAGTACTTGCTTATATATGCATACATACATACATATATATACTCAATCAATACTCAACCCGCCAAAAAGCAGGAAAATGTACATGTCCGAAATCAATTAATGTGATGAACTAATGGGCGAAGTGAAACTGAGTGAGTGGAGTATGTAATGAAATACGAATGAAGTAAGAAAGGAAGTAGAAATGGTAGGTGGAAGTTGAAAACGCTAACTGTTGAGTCAAGCCGACATGATTTAGTGTAAAATTAAATCATAGCAGAAAAGATATGTTCACAATACATACAAACATAGACAAAAACAACAGAAACATTGCATATTTAGATAAACTAATACATATTATTTTATGTTTGTCTTATGCATAGTAGAACCTTTATGTGTTTTATGAAAATCTTTTCAAATAAAAAGTTTTCAACTTTGAACTTTGCACTATCAATTTTGAGGAGGGTAAATATCACTCTATGTAGCTAAACACTTTAACTATATAAATGAGCTCAAATTGCAAAAGCACTCTTTTACTCCGACCAAAAGTCCCAAAATCCCCACCAAACAAGATCATATGCTTTGCCATATTCAAGGACGCCAAGAATTCGCAAGTAATAAGGAAAACGCAGAAAAATTACACATTTTTTCTTTACAAACACATACCAAACGCAGTGTACATGTATGTCTCAAAGTAACAACAAAAATCAACTGAACCGAATATGTGTCTCCATATTTGTGTGTCCATGTGTGTATGTGTGTGGAATAAAAAAATTGTCTGACAATGATTTGCTATCATTGTTACAGTGTGTGAGTAAGCAGGCGTGTTAACTCGGATTATCACGCTTTTCTTATTTAACTGAACTCATGGCGAATGCACGAACTTAACGCGAACGCCACTGACAGCAACACTTACATGCCGACGCGGCAGCGAATAATAGCTGAGTGATACAATGCGTACCTAAGCATGTATAGACCCAAACAGCCAAGGAAAACAATAGCGCGCCAAACATATAGACAACAAAACCACCAACGTCAATGATGACAGTAAAATTGGCGGCAAAAAAAGAAATAAAGCGAATGGAAAGTTGAATAAGCGAAAACAACAGCGGTCTCTCAGTCAAAGAATGAATAAGGAATGTTACGTGCCAAATTTCACAAGGAATTCTTTTACGCCACAAAATATTTGTGGGCGTGTTGCATATACTATACACACATGTATGTGAAGGGATGTCCAACAGTTGCTTCTAATTTTTCTTTCATGGAGTTGCTGGCACGCATATGTGTTTGGAAGGAGGCGTGGTGGCAAGGCATATTGCACGAGGAGGAAACTAACACCAGGATGACAGATACCAAGGGTGGAGAACATTTTCCCATATTGACATACCGACAGGCACTCAAACTTTGCGACAACGTAAACTGCCGCGAAGCCACACAATAGTAGGAGGCAAAAAAAGAGTTCGTGTTGAATTTATTTTTGCTTTCCCTATAGCTTTTACTATAATTGTATCAGTGACATATATTTTGACTGCGTATTTCATTTGTACGCCGTTTTTATTGCTCTTTTTATTATGTTTCGCATTTTTTTATTCTTTCTTCCTGATTTGAATTGTTCCTGTTATAAAAGTTTGATCGTAATCAGTAAATCGATTTATCGATGTTCTGTTTGAAAAAGCTCTTAAATGTAGGCAATATTTATATATGCAGGCATTACTAAACACACACATTTCAGTGGGCTTATAGGCGCAAATGTATAAAGCCTAACACTAGGCGCTTTATGTGATGACAACACATTTGCTTGCGACATTCAATTTCGTATTTTCGCTTTGCATGTCTTTCGCTAACTGAATTACATTTCCACTGAATAAGTGACAATTATTTACTTTTTTCCTTACTATTTGTATTCATTTAATGCTGCCGCGGCAACAATGTTGGTCGTTGGCCGGTTTAGTATATAATGGCTGCTTTCGAGCTTTTATTGCTTACATTGGTGTGGTCAAGGTCTATTGTTTTACTTTCTTTTGTTGCGTGGTGTCATTCGGACAGCGAAACTCTCAATACATACCACTCACACATAACTATATTTTTATGGTGTTTAATAGAGTGAACACTGTTATCATTCCACATGGTAAACTTGCAAACAAATTATGACAAAACGTGTATGAACATGTGAGTAATGTTTGAACACTTGAAAAAATTTCAATAAATTGCGATATTATTAACATAATCACATGCACATTAATATAAATGCTTTCATTAATTATTCCATAAATTTATAAAGAAAGAAATTTTAATTTAAGCTTTGGAATACATATCAATTATATACATATTTAAAAAACTTAAGAGAAAAATAACTATTTCAAAAAACTTAATGATTAAATATCGCTCGGAATACATCTATTTTTATTTAGAAAAAGTTTTCATCAACTTGAGCACTTTTGAAATATTTTTTTTTCCTTTCTTCATTTGGTTTTAGTTTTCTTGGTATTTTACGTTTACTGTTTTAGTATATTTATGCGCTTTCATTTTACTTTATTATTAATAATTCGTTTTATTAACATTTTTTAATATTATATTATTGTATTTTCTAGTTTTAGTTATTTTTATGATTTTATTTTATTTACTTTTTTTTTTTTTTTTTTTTTTTTTTTTTTTTTTTTTTTTTTTTTTTTTTTTTTTTTTTTTTTTTTTTTTTGTTTTTTTTAAGATTTAGGACTTACGAGATATATTCGAAAAAAATTTTTACTTGAATTGGATTTTGAAATTTTATTATTATCTGACTTTTTGTTCGGTTTTTAATTTTTTGGTATGAAATTTCGAAATTCTAAAGAAAAATAAAAACAATATAATTGTACCGAAAGATCATATCCTCTTGATCACATATGCTAAAATTGAAAGAAAATTACAAAAAATGTTTGCCTACATTTAGGCGCAAATATAATGAAACCAATAAAAATATAGTTAAACACAAAATGAAACTAAATTTGAAAATTATGAACTTAATAGAAAAAAACGCTATTTATTTAATAGGAAAGAGCAGAAATGCCAATACAGACACGACTCACTTCACATCGATAATAATGTATGTATTTAATGGTTTCTTACACATTCCCGTTTTCAAATTTCAAAATAAGCCTCCCTAAGTACATATATTTATTTCTGTTTGCATGCGTGCGAATATATGCTCGCGGTGTTCATAAATAAATATAACGGCTATATCAAATTAACAAAACACATTTGTATAACAAAAAAGCAGGGAAATTTGTGACAACATAAAGATAATTCTTAAAGCGATTTGCGCCTTACGACTTCATTTTCGTACTTAACGCAAACAGTGGCAACACAAGTTTCGACAACGTATAAAGGGCGGCAAAGGCAGACGCACAATGTAAAGGGAATTTTTAAAGAAAATTCGTTACTGCCATCAGCTTATCAGCACATTTTATGATTTGCGTTATTTTTGCAACATTTGGCTTTTGTTGTACTCTAAAAGCAAACAAAAGCAGACAGTTGGGCTGCTGTGCTGCATATAATATGTATGTATGTATAAGTTCATTGTGCGGCAAGGAATTTTAACGGAAAGTCAAAAGGAAATTGCCGAGAAAATGAAAGCGGAAAGAGTGTAGCTGTGTCATATGTATGTGTATGTGTGTCTTTGCTGCGCGCGCGCCAAAATACGCCAAATGTCTGCTGCGCTGAAAATTGAAATGTAACAAGGAAAGCGAAATTATTAGTGGCTCCCATTTATTTGCGTTATTTCCGAGAGCGCTATCAGCGACGGCCCAGCACAAAGACAACGGCGACAGTAGACAATTCATCATAATATAAATGTAACAGAAACGCTGTAGACATGACAACGAAGCCCGGCCAGGAGGCGGCGCAGGCAAAGTGCTGCGATGGAAAACCGACAAAATACTGCTAGTCAAGCAGATAGTAAGCTCACTCAGTCAGGCAGTCAGCCGGAGCGCACGCCATTGTTTGCGGCCGTGAGCAATGTGCGCGAGCAAGCTTGAAGGTCGAAGCTGGCATAATTCGTGATCACAAATTACTATATGTGTGTGCGTATGAAGCATACTTTCAGGTGTTGAGCCATGGTATTTTAATGTGAGCATATATACAAGTACTTCAAGCTTGTGCGTGTGAGCGTACACGGGGTTTTATTTTACACATTTTACAAGTCGTGTAGAGATTTGAAAGTTTTCAATTAAAGCAGCGAAACTTACCAGGGCACTTGCAGAGACGATGTTAAACACTAATGCGCACTCACACATATGCGAAATTCGTTCAACTGTTTGCGYGTTATGCGTGAATTTGCAAACAACCATAAGACACAGCACAAAAACTTGGCACTTACCTGAAATGAAAGAAAGTTGTAGACAGAATTTAGAAATGTTGTATTTGCTATCAAATTAATTATAAAAGCTATTAGAACTAATTTTAGAATCACATAAAGAACTGGCGGATATTATCTTTAATATATTATTTTTTAACTAAACATGTCAAAAATATATATTATTGACGAAGTAAAAGCATTTAAAAGAAAGTATAGAAAATCATTGCATACTCTTAGGTTTCATATACAATATATTTATTTATAGTTTCCTTTCCATTCTTTAATGTTTGCGGATTTTGCCTCAACATATTACGCTTTACTTTTATACCAAAAATATTGAAGCAATTTATAAAAACAATATTTTTTTTTTTAATTTTAATTCTTTCACTATTGACTATTTGAAGGCTTTTCTGGTACTTTACTTCAAGCTATCAAAGCATATATGGCACCAAACAAACTTGCCATTAGTAACCGCTCCTATGAACGCATGACTTATGCGCCTAAAAGCTAGCTAAAACTTTGGATTTCTTAGATGCCTGACTCAATTGAAAGTGGAACACGCTCTAGATAAGCAACATGTACATACATACATATGYGAGCAGCCTATTGAGAGCTGGTTCTGTATGCACATACAAACATACTTGTATGCATCACCCACTTGCATTTATTATGTTTTCGTTTGTTGTGCTAAACGCAACAAAGTTTGAAGTAAACTCTTTTTTTGCTAGCTTCGTTGTTGTAATTTACCATGCAAGTTGTTTGTTTGGTCACTTACCTTTTTTTTTTTTTGTTTTTAGTTTCCTTTTTAGTGGTTTTGTTGGCATTTAGCTGGTGCAACCGCAACCGCAAATGTGCATTTTAAAATTCATTAAGCGTAGCGCACACATACATGCTTACGGTACATTTACATAGTTATTTACATTGTATATGTAAACAATATGCGCTTAATTTAAAACGTTTTTATGTGGCAAATGCAAAASTTGGTACATATACATACATTTAGTAATATGTTCATATTTATATTTATGCAGAAGTGCGCCGAATGTGTATTCAGTCATGCATACATGCCATATATTCACACATGTATAAGTTATTATATGCGCATTGTTGGTGTAAAATAGAAATAGAAATGAAGTGATTGAATAATAAATGGAAAGTTTTCAAGCTTTTAAGGAAATTACACCTGCTTGCTGGCTTCAAATTATTTCCAAAAATAATTATGGAAAATTTCCAAAGCAGTGAACTTGCTTTATTACTCAATTACTATTTAATGAATAGTTGTTTTGTTTATGGAATATTAATATGTACATTGCAAGTTTCTTCCATTTAAACATTTTAACAATTGTTTACACTTAGAAATTTCGCCTCACCATATTGTTTCAGAATTATTAAWATCGTTAAAAAATAAAAACCAAACTATTATGTTTATTTGAGTTGTTAAAGTTTTTTTTTCAAGTTATTCCAATTTAGAAATTTAAAAAAAAATTTCGATTAATCTCGAAATTTCTTAATTTTATTTCCATTTTTATATTAAATTGCTGCAGAAACGTACTATGAAAATTATTATAATAGCATAACGAATCTCGAACATTTATTTTCAACTTCGAGATTGGTTTTCCTRTTAGAATAATTTTCAAAGTGCATTTCTGGAAATGGGTTTTTTTTTATAAAAAATCAGTATTTTTTTTGATTAGGTTGAAACTAATTTCTAACTCTCACCCTATATATTGTATATCAAGACACAGAGCACTAAGTGRCAGCCGTCAGAAGTTCAGAAAGAAATTGTAATGTAAAAGTCAAAAATTATTAAACGTCAAAAAAGGTGGGAAGGAAAATAATATAATACTAATATAAATATAATAAATATTTTGTAAACTTGAAAGAAAAAGAAACATAATTAAAACAAAAATCCATTAGGATTTCATGGTTTTTCCAGTTTAACCAAAAATATTATAGGGTAATGACTGAAATGAAAAATGAACACAAATCCCAGTAAGGTAGCGTTGGGTAGAAAAACTTAGGCTTATCACTTACTGAAAGAGAAACTTGAACTGTTTAAGCGAACACACGGATTATCACATTGAAGCTTACCACACGTATATAGAACATACGCAGGGCACACATGTACATACGTATATACGAAACCTTTCGTTCAGTGGGAAATTGCGTAAATTACCATAAAACCAAAATGCACAATCGGGTAGCAACATTAAGTACAGAATGAGAATAAAARTAGAAAAGTCGTAAAAGACAAAGCAAAATGCCAAAGCACATATAAAAACGGCTGGCGAAACCAACAAAAGGATGAAAAAAAGAAAACATTAAAGGGTTTACGGAAAATGGCGAAAAGAAATGTTCATAAAAAAACAGCAACTGTCTGAAGAGGAGAGTGTACGCGAGACGTATGCATACCACAAAACCCATACACACTCAAGATTTGCAGGTTTTCTTGGACACAAGTAGCTGTGGTCCACAAAAATATTCACTTAAAAACAAAATATTGAAATAAGAGCACACAAGATGCGGCTTAATGTAAAATGGCAGGGACCAATTTAGGTGATTAACTTAGTTTTTATAGAATGGAGCGACTGAAAGAGTATGCATATGAAGAGACGCAGAGCTACAATTGCTATACATATGTCGCTTGCGCCTAATTTTCGTAAATATTTTAGTTGTTCATATCAAATCGAGCAGTTTTTTCTTGAACGCTTTTACAACGAACGGACGGTAAATCTGTTTGTGTGTATGTGCTTTTCATAATGTGAAAGAGACCCTTAGGGCAATATACATTATTCCAGCCTGCTATTAGCTGCACGTACAGGCAAAAAAAGCCGTCAGCACGCACTCAGCATTTCATCATGAAGTGCATATGTGTAGTGTTGTGTGTGTGTGAGTTGGTGTGTTCAATTATTGTGATTATCATAGCTACTTGTTGTTTGCGGCTCTTCTAGGTAKGTATGTATGTTGGCCACATTGCGTTTCCCCAGAATCAACAGCCAATTGTCGCAGTTATTTTGTGTTGCTTTGTGCTTTTCGACTGAAGAGGTTCCCAGGAGACTTTTTTGCAGGAGCAGTTCAGTCAAGCTAATGCACAAAAGGTGTTCTTCAAGTACGCAAGAGGGCCTAATCGTATTCGAAAGTGTACCTTTTCAGTGATAATGCGATTTTTGTTTTTGAAAAAGCTTGTGCAACCTAAAGCATACTTATACCTAGCGGTCGATTTTTTGGGCGAAATAGTATACAATACGATATATAACAAGTCGATAAAACTAACTGTCAAACTTATAAACGTTTATCGATAATTTATCGATAAAAATAGTGCTTACATACATATATCTCGATAGTTGCTAACTATTTTTAGTTAAACTTTCTCATGTACTAAGTAGCTAATTTTATGTAATTCAAACTATTCACTAATTTCTCTCTTTTTTCCATGCCACACACACACACACCCACAGATGGACTTGGCGACCGTACCACCGGAGCTTGAAGAGCTCCTCATCTGCAGCTGTTGCCATTTACCCTTCAACGATAACGACGCGCTGCCGAAGCTATTCACGTGTCGCCACTACTTCTGCCTCAAATGTGTCAATTCGTTGCTGCGCGAAGGCAGCGATGAACTCTACTGTGTACACTGCTGGAAGCGTACCGAACTGCAGGGACCCGAGCCACGTACCGACAGTTTACCCACCTACAATGCGATTTTATATCTCACACAGAATTTGACTACGCTTAGTTTTAAAATGAAATGCGGCGAACGTGATCGGCAGCAGCGTTCGTCGTCGATTGCATCGAACGGCTCCACCGGCGCGCTTAGCGGGAGCGGCGTTATTAATAATACTGGCAATAACAACAACAATAACAGCAACAATAGCGATGGCAGCAATGGCAATYTGAGTAGTATTGGCGTTGGCGTTGGCGTTGGCAACAACAACGCCAACAATTTGGACAAATTGAAAATGACCGAAAACTGCATGACGCATGCCATGCCCAACACATTGTGGTGCAGCGTGTGCAATATCTTGCTTTGCCGCGCCTGTGCCGCCACCGAGGAGCATCGCGCACATTTGGTGAAGAATAAAATCGAAGCCAAGGAATCGCTGCACTCGGACATATCAAAAGAGCTGCTCGGCATGCAGAAGACGCTGAACGATGTGCAACATTTGTTATTGAAGCAACGTGATTTTCTGCTCAAAATATTGGAGAGCTGCACCACGCTCAAGACACAAATCGAGGCGGAGCTGCTGAATCATATGCCTACTTTGGAGATTTCCGAAATTCGTGAGAACCTATGCAAGGCGCGTCTTTGTCTCGAGATACTTGACAAGCAGACACCAGCTGAGGCTATGAAGCTCTATGCCACACTGCAYGCCGAGAAGCAGCGGCTCATGGCCAAGTATCAGGAGATGTTCCTGCAATGCAAACTGGACGACATGATACGCAATTGTGGCTATGTCTTCGATTTCGATCTTATCAAGCAGGCACTCGTACAGATGCATAATTGTGTGCTCAATGGTGGCAATTTGGATAACTTCGGTGTRGGCTCGGTAATTGGCGGTCTCAATGGCATAACGACGRCTACTCATCAGAAYCCGGTTTTGCTTTTGGCCAATTATTGCATTTCACAATTGTATTCGCGCCACATGTTGTTGTTGAAGCAACAGCAACAACAGCAGCAGCAACAGCAGCATGCACAACAGCAACAACAACAACATTTGTTGTCCAACGGTTTGCTCACMTCGATGATATCGCACGTGAGTCTCTCCACGGGTACTAACGGAAATTTGCCCACTTCGAATGCCAATTTCACGCATGCAACATATGCACAGGCATTGCAACAGAATCAACCGTCGAACAACAGCGTTGCACAACAACAAGCCAACAATCCAACTTCGCCCGTACACAAGACTTACGCCGACATCATTGCGCTCTCGAGCAAATCTAATGCCAGCCTGCAAACCGCTCAACAGCAGCAACAACTGTTGCAACAACAACAAGCCGTAAGCAGTAGTTTCTCYGAAATCGCACCAATTGGCACACCAGCMACAACATCAAACACATCAGTCGTGGTTGGCGCACAACGCAACAACACTTCACATCTCTTTTCCAGCAGCGATCTCAACGGTTTAGGTCTAAGCTTATTGCATCTGCAACAACAACAGCAGCAGAGTGCTTCGAATACACAACAACAAACGAAATCAACATTACTACTTAACCCCAGCATACACGTCTATCCCATCTACTATTTTAACATCGAAATCAATGGGCAGCACTCCGGCCGCATCCTCATAGAGGTGCGCAGCGACGTAGCGCCGAAAATGGCGAAGAATTTCAATGCACTGGCCACTCAAGAGCTCGGCTATGGTTACAAGGGTTGTCACATTTTCCAGTGTTGGGAAAACGAGAGTATTATTACGGGCGATTTTGAATTAAATAATGGGCGGGGCGGACGCTCGGTATACGATGAGGGCTTTTTTATGCCGGACGACACAAAGATACTAGCCATACGCGGTTCGGTTGGCATGAGGCGAAGTCAAAAGCGWCACGATAATTTAGGTCTCGTTGGTTCACAGTTCCGTATAATTTTAAGAGAAATGCGCGGTTTTACAGGCATATTTGCATTTGTGATCGAGGGTTTGGATTTGGTAGAGAAAATATCACAAACCGGCGATGCAACTGGTAAGCCACAGAGTAGTGTTGTCGTTGTCAGTTGTGGCAAATATCAGTTGGGTTAATTGGGTTAAGTGTCATAAGGGTCAGTAGTAGGGGTTCGATTTTAAGAATTTACTTTGAATAATGGGCACTTTTTAATAAGCGTACGATAGAAAATTACATTAAAATAATATGACCTATGTAAATCATATTTTCAGAATGTTTGAAGATTAGAGCGGGTTTGAAGACACTATTATCAGATTAAGGATCGGGATGGTGATTTTGGTACATTCATAAAAGTTGCTTGAAACTTAATATTATAGAATGCAAGCAGCTTTCGAAAACGTTACTTTTTAAAGCTTTACTTAATTATTAGTTTAAATTTTATTAAATCCAACTTTTGTTTTGGAATTTCGTACAAATTCTCATCAAGCTCCTTACTTAAATTCATTTTGATTAATCGATATATGATATGTATAAAATTTATAATTTTTACTGAATTAATTAAGTTTATAATTAAAAAAATCAGCAAAATCGTTTGTGGCGTTTCGTCTAACTCACTATATCCACCGTCTATAAATATATATAAAAAATTTATTTAAAAAGGAAAAACTCCTTTTAAATGGTGTTTCAAACTCACACTCACTCACAACTAAAAACTCGAACTTCGAAAACAAATGTGAAACAAAACCAATAAATATCATCAGGCTTCAACAAGAAGTTGAATAGTGAGAAGGCAAAAGTCGAAATTAATGGATGTGCGTTTAAACATTAAGCTAGTTTTAAGCGTCCGCTCATCAGAGTGCTAAAATCTGTAAAATGCCGTAATCGATAGTAAGAAAWCAAAGACACACACACAACCTTTAACTCGAAAATTGTTGCTGTAACCCTCTTTTCTAAGGCATTCGTTGAAACAGTCAATAAGAGAATTTTTTTCGAAAAATTTTCACTAACCAATACTTTGGGGTAATCAAACGATATGATTTGACTAACTAATTGAACACCGTGACATACAACAAACAAAGAACAAAGTGAAAACGTCTAGGGAATTTCTACTCATGGAGTAGTAAGCGTCATTTTAGCACTTTTGTAGAGCGAACAAAGCAAAAACAAAAACAAAAAAACGAACAAAATTTAACGATGAATAGTTAAAATTTACGGAGAATCCACGAAAACTTAGCTACATAAGGGCACATACTTGTAGGTTGCTTGTAAACCGGTTAACGGAACCGGAAATGAAGAAAATAAATAGGTAAATTGAGCCAACAACGCAATAAAACATAAATGTGAAAATATATACGAAGAACTATGTAGTTATTTACATATATACATAAAAATAAAAAACAAATATATATATATATTATCTCGATGTGTAGCCTTGAAGTGTTAATATTAAAAGTAAACACATTCACACATACATAAAAGTGTATCAGATAAAACACTTAATATAAAACTACGCATAAAGACAGAAACTTATATACACACACACATATAGATAATATAACGCAATATATAAATATATGTTAGGCAAAACCAAAATCATTACACATACATATGTTAAACGTTAAACTTAAATGTCCAAGAATTAAAAGAATGAGGCGCATAAAAATTAAAGAAAAATAATTTAATGTGAAATTAAATATTCAAGATATAGAATATTATAGTAAACTATCCAGTATTAAACGATTAATTCCATGATGACGTTTAGAGAGCATTCAAAACAATGCAGAACTTTAGCAACAAAAACATACTTACAAATATACCAAAACATAGTTAAATAGTATAGTATATATTTACTTAAATGCAACAAAGAAGAAACAAAAAAATWAAATAAAAACAAAAACACAAACAATGTTGAATATTGATATTGATAAATACATTTGTCTGAAACATTTGTGTTTTAAAGCGCTACAAGTGTACCTGTCTTCAAAACGTTATATTAAAAGTCTTGCGAAGAAAAGCCGAAGTACTATAAGCCAAAACAGAAACAGAAACAGAAACAGAAAAACAAAAAGTCATATATGTAGAGCAAAAGCAACAACTTTGGCAACTTATACATATACATATATATAAATAAATATATAAATATATATGTTAAAGAAGCATGACTAAAGAATCCCCTTCAACATTTTAAATATACGAGATTTCATACTAAAACTATATTCTAACTTTACTATCTAATTAATTTTTGTACACCACGGTTTTTTGTGCTAACAACTTTACGAAAGAATAGTAGGAAATGAAGAAACAAAAAAAAAACAAAAACAAAATATGTACCTACAAACCTACAAATACACGTAGACAAAAATTAAAAACAATTTAGAATCGATGCACACGTTTATGAGTAAAGAAAAAGAGGAAATTCCCAGCGATTTTGAAAGTCATAATTTTACGAAATGAAAAACTTCAGCAGTTGTTGATATGAAAATCAAAGACATAAACAGTCTTAAATACAACAAAAACATGACTACACTAATCATTCATACTTACAAAAAGATGTATGTTTACATTTCGTCAGCCATGAAACGTTTATCGTGAAAACTAACAATAGTTATCGAAAATAATCGATAACAACTTTTACAAAACTATATTTAAGTTTTTTWATGTCGTATGATAGTCAATACCTTWTTTCTATACAACTCACAGCATAAATCATTTTATCGAATTTATAACCATCGAWTTCCCTTACAATAACATAAATATTATTATATCGAAAAGGATTAAAGTTATCGCTGCAATAAATCAAAATAATATTTTCAATCAGTCAGCGAATTAAATTGATGAAAATTYCTGCAGTTAGCAAGCCAGTTGTGGTGCAATAGAATCTAACTGTAATCGATTATCGATATCGATATTCAACAATATCGAAGACGATTCAGTGATGTGGACCTAAATTGAATATTTCAAGTATTTTTCTTCGCAAATAAACGAAATTTAAATGCTTATGGAATGTGTCTAATTCTGTTTTCAAAATCCTAACATTTTTTACTGTTGCACTGAAAACGTTTGGTATTTATATTCTTTCCATTACACAATTATTATGTTTACTGTTTGAAAACATATCTTTTAGTTATCCATATTATTAAATAATTTTGAAGCAAATATTAATTTCATAAGGGGAACAAGTAATTGTACTAAATTGTATGACTTCAAAAATTAATATCCGAAAATTTCAATTCTCCGGAAAAATGTTTCACTTATATTGTGCCGGATACAAGGTTTATTGAGGATAGCACAAGGCTACACTTTCATAAAGAGATCTGTGTGACCTCGTACTTCTTCTGACAACTTCTGATCCTACCAAAAGTGAATATAAATAGACAACTTTATGAAAGTGTTAGGTTTTGAAATTTAACTATACTTTTCTGCTGTGAGTTTTAGAACAAATTACTTAATATTTATTATTTCATTAAAAATATATATAAGTATGGTCTGTAGACAGTGAAGTACAGTAGTGGAAATCGATTTTCCCTTGTTATTATTTTCTTATTTAAATCTTAACTCGAAACATTGGTATGAAATTAGTAGTATGTATTTAGGTTAAAACTACCTATTTTAACAAAAATATACAACTCGGTAAGAAACAGAGAATACAATTGACTCAGAACTGCGAGCGATAATCTTTTTATAAAGTTATGGCGTGATTATAATAGATGAAGCATTTTTAAACGCAAACACGTAACTAACCTTAACTTAAACTTAAACACCGCAAAAGAACAGTACTACATATGTATGTGCTAGGTTTCTAAATGTACTTAATTTAAGGTGGCAACTTAGTTTCATTTTATTTAATTTTCTCCCATGGTAAATGCTCAAAAATGCAATCAACGAAATTAGCTGCCAATAAATATGAACGAATTTCAAGGCTTTCTAGAAAACTAAAATTACGAACGGCACATTTAAGCAATTAAGTTCTCGAACCCAAGTTTTTCCGTTTCTTTTGTTTTTCTTTCTAGAGAAAATCTCTTTTGCGTGTTAGGCCGTATTCATATATTAAATGGTGCGTTTAAATCGAATTTCTAACGTAAAATCGTATTTTAATTACTAATTACATTTAACTGATGCATAATCTAATGACATATCCAAATTTGCAAAGAATTGAGTTACAACAATTTGCGTAAACAAAAAGGAGAGTTAAACACTTTGCGACAGTCACTAAGAAATGCGCTAGAAAAGAGCAAACAACTCAAACTCTTCAAGAAATACTACAATTGCTATTCATTTAACGAAGTAAGGTAACCAAATGARATGATTAAAATCGGAAGATCGAAGAAAAATTATATTAAATGCGCTTGAATTACTTTCGAAATTTACACAAGTAATTTTTAATACACAGCCAAGTGTGTGAACTTAAAATATATGTATTTATCAAACGAAATTATTRTTATTCATTAAATCATTTGTTTAATCGACTTTATTGTGGCATAGAAAATTAACTAGATATCAAAAGAACATTGGAAATTATAGACAATTACAACAAAAAATTCGTAGTGCAAATATGCATATATTCGTAACGACTTAACTTAGCAAAAGACAAAATGAATAAATAAATAAAAGAAACAAATAATGCAAAAATACAAAAGAAAGTATAAACAGCAAAGAAATTGCAAAGAAAAATTACGCTTTAAATGTTGTGTGATTACATTTTAAGACAATTAACTAATCAATTGCATAATTTTACGCAATACGTCGTTTCATATAACCAAAGAGCAAAAATTAATTAAATCAAATACAAACGCTATTTATTAACTCTGTATATTTAGGGAGAATATATTTTTTTCATATATAGTAGCCGATTTCTTTTTACTTAGTCATAAGTGTCGAAAATTCTGTGCGAAAAAGGTGCTTGTGTGAATGTGAGAGGTTGGTGAAAATTGTTGAAAAACTCATAATGCTTTGAAGTCATCTAAAATGAACCGCTGAACAACAAATATCATTAAATATATTTGCTTCTATTTAAACTCAAATTTTACTAAGTGCGGCATGCATGCAAGAAATGGATTTTTTTTTTTTTTGTTTAGCAACGCGACGCTTAAACAATTTACACTTATTTTAACGACAATCATATAATTTATAGAATCAAATGGAAAAAACTGAGGTTGTCACTAATTTTGACAAACAGTAAGAGACGAAAGGAATTAATGGGGTTCAATTAAACAATGAAATTGACTTGTACTTTGTACTTCTTTTGGTGATCATACACGTAAGGAAAGCAATTGAGCGACAGCCATTTAAGAAAATWACAATTTTATACATGATCTATTGAACATTTACATATTTTCAAAGCTATAGTATAGATTATCAGACAATTAAAAACCAATATGTTCATTTGAAGATGGAGTTGTTTTTTCAATCGAGTGAGTCACGTTCTTAGAACTATCAGTGATTTGGATTTAGGAATTGGCAAAATATTGTGTGGGATATARGAAAAATAAATCCGTTTATGGCAGCACAGTTGATCATAACTTTTTCATAAGAGTATTCAAGAACTGAGCGGATCAATTCCAACGATTGAAGCTCACATAAATCTATACATACATACATATAAGTGATTTTTATTTAAAACAAGAAATTCACGGACTTGTTGTTCGGGAAGAAGAATGATTCACTGAGGAATGAGCAAGGCTGAGCTTTCGGTGATTATTGTTTTCGAATTCGAGCTTATGTTGAGTAAACTGTAAAGTAATTTTAATAAAAAGGGCATAGCTAATCGAATTGTTTCAATAAGTTAATGTACAAATTTTTCAATTCAGTAATATTTCAAAAATTGAAATCAACGCAAATCATTGCAGACCTTTCCCGAAATCACATAAGCACCTGAGGATAGAAATTTAGCAGACAGCAACACGCTTTACATGTACAATAAAAACCAAATAAGTTTTAACTTAAGTAGACAAACATACAAACATACATATATACATGAAACGCATAGGTTAGAAAAATTAAAAGTCGCTAAAAACTTTAACTTCCGTTTGAGAAAACAATAAATAACAATGCCGTTCCATACTTTTTATGATTATGTAGCATTAAAATAGCAACAAAAGCAAAAACAAAAACAAAAAGAAAAAACATAAATTACGAATAATATGTATACATACGCATATTACATACATATGTATGTATTAGTGTTGTAAGAGAGAAATATTTTTGCATAAGTGAAATGTTGAAGGTCAAGTGGAGAGAAGCAGAACACAGCGCCAAGCCAAACTGATAGCGACGAAAAAACGTGCGACGACATGAGTAAACGCCGATGAAACACGATTTTAGCTTTCAAAGAGATAATACTAGATACATATACAGTAAATTCAGATATGGTGTTGTACATACAAACAAACATACAAATGACAAATGGGAATGCATACACAAGTACCTTTGGTTTAGGAACCTCAAAATCAATAAACAAACCTATGATAAAAAAAAAACAAAAACTAAATGCAAAAACAAAAGCAAAGGTCATAAAGCAAATATACATATTATGGTGCCCGTG
>NW_017537134.1:1624853-1636938 GCF_001853355.1 Bactrocera latifrons
GTTTTTTAAGTGGAAAGTTGTACTTATTGATCGGCGTCTATTTCGATTAGTGCATTTTTCGCAACGAAGCTCTAGCGTTTCGATGTTTGTGCGATAACAAATGTAAAATTGCAGACTTTCAAAGGGTATTTACTTATGTATGTATGTATGTAGAAAAAAAATTAAAACAAAAGATRTAGAGAAAGTATATAATCATGCCGAAAAAAAACAAAAAACTGATAAGAAAACATGTGTATGTATGTAATACAAAAAAGTTTATAAATAAATTGCGTTCAAAGGTAAAGAAAAAAAGTAAAATTTAAAAAACTCTAAGTCTATACATACATATATTGAAATTGTTGCGTATTACTATTTATATGTAAATATTTATAACTTAAAACTTCAATTTTACATTTTCGAATTACATTATATTACTTTGCGTATTTTAAAGAGTCTACAAATTCAAAAATGAAAAACTCGATATTTATACATATGTACATATGTAGCAAAACGACGCTACTAACGGAGCACTACAAAAGTTTGAAAAACAAAAACAGAAAAAAAACTTTATCAAATAAATATGTATGTAGTACGTTATACACTTATAAAGACTTACTACTTAAGCTATGCGCGATATACAAACACACACACACACACACAAAAAAAACGTACACATATGGAGATTGTTTGAAATTCGATTTTGTTCAACTAACTCATACATACTCATAGAAAAGACATACATACATATATACATATATACAACAAAAATACATAAGCGGAAAATCGACTCGAAACATGGCCGCGCGGAATACCATATACTGACATGTGTACAAAAGCTTTATGCGTTCAACAGTACAAGCAACCTTTCGAAACTAAGAAAATCGGAGGCACACAAAAATACTTAGTATGGAAAAATCTTAATCTTGGCGACGAACATGTCACMAGCGTGTGGTGAGCACAACAGAGGAAAATRAAAACATTTAAAATATACAATTTGCCAAAAGAGGTATTCATAGAGCAATGGAAATAACTTTAAAAACATTTATTGCATAAAAGCTGCCAACACTTTCATAGGGAAACCAAATAATAGAAGCCATAAAGTAAATTCGTAAGTGCAACGTTAATCCCGCGATGTGCACATAGCAAACAAAACGAATACTGTGAATACCTCTAACATGTTAATTTGTTCCCTCTCTCTCTCTCTCTCTCCCGAAAACGTAATGTTGCGAATTTCAACAATAAATCTTTACAAAATTGTGTTCAGTCAAACGAGTAGAATGATAAAACCATTTGAATATACAAAATGTGTTCACGAGATTCGTCACAACGGCAAAACTGCCATGAAATGCCAGCGAATTTTCCGAACCAAAATAAAAATTCCCTAACAAAATAATTTAACTTATTCTCGGAAAGATTAGGTASGAAGTTTCCATGCAAGCGATAAAAATTGCATGAAATGATCCATTAGTAGGGACTTGCTGGGTGCTATCGGGTAAATAATGGCGGACAGTAGAAGCGTTGATTGAAAAGATAACTTTTATAGAGCAGAAAATGCCCGAATATTGGTTTGAAGTCGCAAACGGCGCGTTAAAACGGTCCAGTTTTATCGGTTAAAGGATAGATTTTTCTGGTTTTGTGTTTATTGAGGCAATATCATAACAATTAACGGATTTCTCAATAAAATTGAGTGCATTAAATACACTAAATTTCTACAACAATAACAACATTCCACACAAGCAGAAAAATGAGAGAGAGTTTTCAAGGATTCTCAAGTGTACACACATCTAATGAAAACAAAATCAAACGAAACATGTAATCAAGTACCACCAAAGCCGCCATAAAACTATATAAATAATGTTTACAAATTTTCCACTCGAAAACTTACAGGAATAAACCGTTTTACTTTTTCTTTGACGACTTAGATTTATTACCTACAATTATACTAACAAAAAATGTAGCACTCGAAAGCGGAACTAGTACGTATAAAGTAATTAAAAAACCAAAAGCGGTAGTATTGTGATTTAATTCAGCCCACCCRTTAACTCTATAAGTGACAACCTTTCTTCAAAATATTTTTTAATAAATAAACAGCTCTAACTGTAAATACTTTTTAGTTTAAGGTTATGAAGTTGAGTACAAAACTGAAAATTTCAACACACCGCACCGACTAACTGATGTTTTTGTTTGAAAATTAAAGTAATTGAAAAGAGTAGGTACAAACCGTTATGACAATTCCGAGCGAAAAAAGCTTTTATATAACTCTTACGAGTAATCTTTTTTAATTTTGTTAAATTATCCTACGCTTTTTAAAAAATACCAATCACTTCAATTCCTACTTTGCCACTCCGAACTGGAAATGCTTTAAAATGTTTTCCAAAAACTCTATCGAAAAGTAATTGTTAAAGTATATTTATTACGTCAAAAATAATCTAATGACAAAAAAGGCATATCCAGTTATCCAAAGCAAACCATAAACCAGTGTTAATTGTATTTAAATGTCTATTATATTCAATGTTAGCATTGTGAAAATAAATAAATATATTTACGAGTAAAACAGCATTTGAATGAATGGAAAAGTATGGATCCAGAGTGTGGCAGGAATTTCTTGATTTCAAAAGGAAATTCATATTGAATTTAAACAAACCCAAAGCGGATTACAACATTTTGAAATGGACAATCCCAGAGCGCAGATATTTTGGTACAAAGTGAATAAAATGTTAAACAAAACGAAAACGAAAACGAAAACGGAGCCAAACGAACAAAAATACAAATGAATAGCATACAATTTTGAAATAAAATATATGTAAAGCAAAARAGAAAAACAAAATTACTGAAAAACTTTAAGCAAAAACTACATAGAATACGAAAAGAAAATCATAAACGAAAATAATCTAATAATTCATTATTTGAGCATTAGCTTTTTGGGTTTCGAAATTAACAACAGGCTGCGTATTCTCTTACTTCATCTTTAAGATTTAAGTTCAACAAAATAATTAAGCGCTTAGATGAAATGTACGTACTTGRATATAGATTAATTAGTTTTAAAAATTATTTATACTTTAGTTGATGGAAACGTGGAAAAACGTGAATTAATAGTGATTGAGTTCCAAATTGAATAATCAAACTGCGTTAATGTATTATATACGGTTATGAGCCGTAATCTATTGTTCGATGTTAAACGCTATAAGTTAAATGTGAACAAGCAGCAAAATATATAATTAATTAATAAAAATAAATATCGAAAAACTAAAGGAAATTGTATGAAAAGAAACATGTTATTAAATGTTATGTTAAACGCCTTGTTTATGAATAAATGGGCAGGAAGCGAAACGTCTTTTAATTGGTGGGAAAGTTGAGTGAAGAAATTTACGAAATTCTCCTAAATTTAGTCAACAAAGCAATTGTCTATAAGGCGAGAAAAATTGCTACTTCGCTCAATTAAGGGGTTATCGAAGAAGCCGATCATAACATGTTCATTATATATATTTATTAGCAAAATAGAGAACTCTCCAAGCAGTTTTTGCTGGAGTGTTTTCGTAAAAACCGTCCCTRCAGTCACCTGCTTGAAGCGGAACCGCCTACTAGGTGCATGAAGAGGTCCTTCCTCAACTACGTCGATGRCATAAGACAACACGCCAACCAGACTCCGGACGCAACTAACTTTAGACRTGCACTGAACGCATGTATAACTCCTACTTATCCGGAATCGACCTAGACATACCAAATATACCCGTATGYAACCATATTTTTGCATGATCAACTAACCCTAAACAACTGACACACTTCTTCTTTTAGTCCGACTCCGTCCTGGGCGTACCGCTTAATGACCTCGATGACAACTTATCTGAACCTTACCACCCGAACGGGGACTAGATAACCCTAACAACAACAACATGTAATTATTTAGAGCGGATTCTCATTCTCGGTACACGCTTTATAATGCAAAAAGTGACGCACATAAAATCGGACAAAAATTTAAATGAAGATATACCGATGTATTTTCGAAAAATAATCAAATTGTCGGGAAATAGTAAAGTTATCTACAAATTACCGGTGCATAGGGAAGCAATCAATTTATCGAAAAATAAAATAAATAATAATCGAATTATCAGGAACATTCGAGTTATCGATAAAGTATCAATTTATCGGGAAAMAATCGAGTTGGCGAAAAATACCCAAACTATCCGATAGTAATCGATTTATCGAGAACTATGCGAACAATAGGAAAAAATCGAAAAATGTTACAAAAATGATGGAAAAACAAAAATGGTAGCATGAGCGAAATATTGAATCGATAAGGAAACTAATTGAAAGTATGATCTAATCATTCGAAAGTTATCGAAAAATATTTGCAACTTATCGGATATAAGGTTTGGTTAAATTACGCTGGCTAGCTGTCATGCCTCAATAGATCTACTGATCTTTTGTAATGCCAGGTTATCGGATATTAATGAGGTGGAAATTTTGAAATGCTTTTGGATAAATAATTTAAACTATAATGTAAACACCTCACTGAACATGGAGAATATTGGCGATACGAAGACACAGAGTAGTAAAACAATAGCAAAGGTATTCGGGATTGTAAAATACTGCTTTGGTGATTTAGTCTTAAACTAAATTGTGTACTGGATTGCACAGTTTGGTTATTATTTATAACGAAATGTTCGAAGAATTTTAAACAAAACAAGGTTTGCCGATACTTTAATATACTGCAGTCCAATAACTTTGGCTTTAAACACCATAATTTACAGATTCTATAGAATAAAAAGAAAATACCTCAATTGGAACACAGGAAAAAAGTTTATTCTGTTATCAAACAAACAGAATACTGTTGGATCTGCCTTAGCGACAAATGACTGAGTAGGAAATTAGTGATTTAAGTCCCTTTCCTTGATTACAATTCCCGTAATTCATGATAACTACCGTCGAAACAGATTCAAGGTACGGTCTTTATGAGAATGTTTTGGGTCGTTTGATAAAATATTAGCAGTTACCTTGTGTTAATGTCCATTGAACGGGGGTAACGAAGGATGGGAAGGCACAATTTTAGTTTTCTGGTGCGGAGTTATGGGCATCTATATCGTAATTGCTTAGTTATAATGTTTACCTAGGTTATGTATAGTTTCACAAATTCAGGAAAAATCTTTTTGACGGAAACTTATCCGCATTTTTATTTAAAGTACGTAATTTTTCGAAAATTGAGCAGACTTTGTCAGACAATTTTTATGCTTTGGATAGGGTTTAGTTCAATCAACATCTTCCATAGGAATACACTTATATCAATGCATAAATTTTAGTGGTTAAATGAGTAACTTCACTACGGTGGTCAAAAGATAAACGGATCTAGAAATTTAATATTTTGGCCAAAGAATTTTTAGGATTCATTGAAGCTGGTTCGGCTTATCAAATGAGTCGAATATATTATACTACAGCTTCTGAATTACTTTCGAATTTATTAATTTAGATGAAATGTTTTGCCAGCCGTATATTTTCAAGCTTTAAGCTATTGGCTTAATGACGCTTTTTAATAGTTTAATATGGTAGAAAAAGAAATGAATATTTGACTCACCTTATAATAAACGTCTGGAACATATTGTTTGTCTGTTGATTCACGTACATATCCCAATTCGGGTGCATCTTTGGTGGGTATTAAGCAATTGTCTCGCACCAAAGCCATACATTGAGCTGACACAGCATATCCCTCTGTATGCACTTGTTTGCTGCTATCGCCTGAAACAAAATAAAACAACAGTTATGCATTTCCATAAATTTTGTACACAATACACATACCTGTTACACATACTGTAACAAATTTCGAACCGAAGTAACCGCTAGAGCCATATTTGCACGGGTTCGGGTGACGGTTTTGCAGTTCGCCTGCCGTAATACACTCCTGCGCAGTGAGGAAATGTGTCTCAATGCCACGTAAGTGCTTGACACTACCAGCAGCTGGATCATCGGTAATGAGATCAGTGAAAATCCAACCAACCTATTTAAAGAATACAAATTGTAATTCAATAACAGTTTTGTTAATTAGAAAAATTACGTTTCTCACCTTCTTCAAACCCAAGGCCTGCGCCAACTCATCCACCTCAGCAGCTGCTTCATCGTCCAACAATCGAATGGAGTCACGTGTCGATTCTTGTGGCGGCTCGTAAATGGCGGCGACAGTTGCACGTATACCAAGYGGTACGTCAGCATGTACTTCATAGGTGCCATACAGATAACCCATCCTCTGATGRGCTGTTGTACGCCAATAGTCGAGAAAACGTTCAACTATAGTTGGATTCTCGAACATAATATTATCAACATGTCGATAAATTTGACGATTTAGCGTGACAGCCGATGGCTGACACTTGGAACAGATACCCTTGGGCCATGGGGGATGCTCACGACAGCCTGGCTTTATGCGGCAATTGATATCATCGAAAGCGACATATTTGCCACGATCAATGCCCGACTTTTGTTTGCGTATGTATGAATGGAAAGACAAATGTTTGATCTTTTGCTCCTTCAGATAATTATCATCGTACGGTTCAAGTGGTGAGCAATGCACACAACGACCGTTGGCATTGTGACGACAACTAACGAGGCAAAAATAATTAATTTTACATTTAGAAATGTATTTTTTATGAATTCATATTTAAACTTCAACTTACAGCTTTGGATCACGCGGACGTTCGATTAAGCCATCTATTTTAGCTAGCGTTTGGTCCACTTCATCTTCCACGACTGCGGTAGATGGTTGAAATAATATGGTGCTGCTTGCTGCCGGTARATTAACGCTCGAAGTCTCAAAATCATCAATGGCTGTGGTGCTGGTACGCTGGTGGATGGAAAAAGTATATAAAATATATAACGTGCTTATTGCTGTATATTCGTATATTTGTTCGGAAAGAGAGACATATGGTATGCATCGAAACGCAACCAAATTATTATTCGGTCTGGATTTTAAATTAAAGTGTTCCGCAAAACTTACAAACTTTATACTAATTTTCTTTTTTAAAAGAGCTTCTATCAAAACTAGGCTTTATGATTTAATTATGCTAAATTATCTGATTTGGGCACTCACACGAATCGATCCTCCAGCAATTTTCTTCAGATACAACATATCGCCATGCTTAAGGCAGGAACCAATTTTCTGCGAATGACTAGAATGCAACTGTAATGTACATAGAATCTTCAATTAGTAGGCTAATAACATAATTATATGTGGAAAGCTTACCTCTGTGAGAAAATTGCGTTCCTTGAAGAGTCCGAAGCCATCAACTTTGAGATTGTGTTGTACCATTTCGAAGAGCTCCTTTAAATTAGCTTTTGGTGAGATCTCGATGCGTTTTATGCCTTCAGCGGACTGCACGCGTATCAACTGAAAGGAAAAAAAAAATGTGTTTAATAAATAATTCAGTGAACCGTTACATTTATTATTTTAGATTTATTAATTTATATATTCTTATGTTCGTATGTAAAGCGATTTACTTTTCTTTTTAGTATTTAATTTCTTTTTTAATATTTTATTTTATGAATTATTTCTTATTTCTTATTTTGTCAATTGTTTTTACTTCCGCACAAGAAATCTATTTATTTTGATTAATTTCTTGTGTTAATCTGTCTCCTTTGTTTACTAAAGAAATTTAGAACGCTAGCCAAATTTTCAAGTTCACTTAAACAACTATGTAATTGGCTATTTTCGAAAAACTGAGCAGCACGTGGGTACTAAGTGATTGCATTTTAACCGATACGTCACCGTTATGGAGGAGCTGCAGAATTTTTATTTTCACTTTTTCTCACCGACTGTTTACAGAGCAGCATTAGCTTATGACGCACAAAAGCATACACCACATTCCGCTTCCGATACAGTAACGATTCCAATTCGACCATCGACATGTTTAACCGATTTCAAATTAATTATTTTTCAAAATTTTTGGAATGTTTTTACAAACTCAATTTTAGCATAATTAAAGGTTAGCCAATTATGGGGAACTTTTCTCGCACAGAAGTACCTTACAGGTACTTTTAAAAAATACAATTYTTTATTGTGACGGCACTTGTTGACATTGCTAACGGTTGCTGCATACTGAATGCAATTGCCACCGTGTGCTCCGCATTTGGCTAAGAGCAAGGAATTTAAAATACGAAGCTGCATTGATGTTATGTAGAGATCTCTTAATTGCGCCGGAATTGTAAATTACTAGTAATTTTATATTTAACTCTTTGGAGATTCGGAAATCACTGCAAAATTCAAATTTTAGTAAAGAATGTAAACTGAAGATACTTTCATATATTTTTATAACACTTACGTTATTTTCAAATCTATCTCGAAATACATTTTTCTTTTAAATTACATTTTAGTAAATTTAATTGATTTTGCAGATTCGGAGTAAAAAGTAATCATGACGGACCAAACACTTTTGAAACTGTCACATCAGCTATAAATTACCAGCAAGTTCAAAGACGCGCGTTATTTTCACCAAAAGTATATTTTTATTATGTGCATACATTACACACAAACTCGTATATTGTGGGTGGTAGAGAACGGTACGGCTAAAGTGTGCAAAGTGGGTGGGTGGGTGTTTGTGCGAAGCGAGCGTATAGATACGCTTCGTGTATCGAAATCGGCTTAACACAACAGATTGCCAAATTTTTACAGATTTGTCACCTACACGAGTATATAGTTAATGCATTTTCTTATTTCATTCTTATTTGTCGAAAATGCTACTTGGTTTGCCGTAAATCTGCCGCACATTACGTTACCCCTCTGACGGCTTGTGTACATATATATTGGTTTGTGGTAATTTGATTGTTGTTGTTTGTGTTTCACAGCTGTATAAATGATGTCGAGGATGGATTCGTGTTGTGCCGGCTTTTCTCTATTGACTTTTWTGATTTTTGCCGGCATTAACCGGCTGCCGGTAGCATTTAAAGCAGACGCACAAAATATCAAATGATTGATGCGTACGTTTGGAATAATATTACCCTTATTCGCGTATGAATTTTCAACTATTTAAAATTCAAAAATGTTTCTTTCTACCACTTGATCTAAACAACTTTGCTAATTTTAACATATACATACGTATGTGCGATTGGCAGCTATAGCTCCGTTCCGGCCACAGCATATCGTTGACCAAAGAATCCTTTCATTTACAACGGTTGGCCATAACCAAAACAGTGCAATACAATGCAGACCAGCACAATAAGAAAACAAAAAGCTTACCAATCAAACAAGAAACTTACAATTTTATCGCCAACGCTTGAGTTTGACATTTTCACACACAAYGTTCTTTTGAATCACTGAATACTCCTGGCTGTGCGCTCGTCTTATTCAAATATTGTACATAAACTTTACGCAGGAAAATCCAACTAGCCTACAAACACCGCAGATAGACAGACAAAGGCGAATTGTGTCAGAAATAAATTATATCAAACGCGCTACAAAAAATCGCAAATTCACGACAGCGGGCGCAGGCAACTGTCAATTATTTTCGKGCTGTCAAATAAATTTGCTTCATAACACCGGGTTGCCAACTCAAAAGGAACTCGTGTGGTTCTTGACTCTACTTGCGATATTGGAGATTACGCAAATATTTTTCCTAAAAAATCTTTAAAAAATTTCACACACAAAAACTGTCAATGAAATATATTTTGCAATACCGATTATTTAGAGTGTTTGCTTCTTGTTAGTCATTGCTTTTAGAAAATTCCGTGTGCCAAATAGTAATTTTAATTTTTAAGATTACTATCGTTGGGACCACCCTGTAAGGGAGGTGTGATAATCTGGTACTTTGCAAATAGTGGGCTTGTAACTTCACTAAGTGCTGCCAATTTGTACAACATTTAATTTAATGCAGGGGCCAGCTATAATCGTTTGAAATAACATATGTTTTATTAAGTTATTTGAATTTTTTAAATTTTAGTTTTATATTATTTTAGTTTGGTTTTGGTTTGGTTAGTTTGGTAGGTTTGGGAAAGAAAATGTTAACTGGTCTACTACTTTCAGGGTGGCATTGTGYCCAACGTTTTTATAAAGCTGCAATGTCACACTGTTGAAGCGGAGTGCCCTCAACGTACGCGCAGCTCCGTTAAATATCCGCCACGGCGGAAAACCGTGAGATACAATGTATTCCCAACAAGAGATACAATCACTTATATACATATGGATGTGTGTAAGTACTCATGTGTATTTCCCATATTTGTGAGAGACGTATCTATTTGCATGCAATTGTGAGTGATGTTTTGACTGAATATTGAGCAGTGGAGGCTCTCATCAGCAGCCAGCTGTGCGGCATAGACACTTTTGCAGTGTATATTTATTCAGACTGTATGGTAACAGCGCAGGTAGTATCTGTGAGTAGAGCCATTTGGTCACGAGTAGAAAGATTGATTTTGGTCAATCTCTTTCCAATTTGAGTTTAGTTTTACGAGATCTGCTGCCGTTAACAGACGTGTGCGTACGGACTAACGAAGAATTGCCAGAAATCGTTGTTTTGTGGGCGTAACGCCGAGAACGAATTGCACTTGAGTGGTGTATATGTAGACCGTGTGTATAGGTGTGTGTGCGCGCGGATTATTTCGTATACGTTTGTTTTTTACTTTTCACTTCGTCGCCGTTTGAAGTGCAACTTTTCGCTGTAAATATATAGAATTTGCTTAAAGTAATTAACATTTGTTTACTTGGGCAAGGCAACTTTTTGTTTTTGCTTGGAAAGTGTAAAAGCAAAACGAAATACAATAAATACCCAGAGCTGGAGAATAGAGGCAAGACAAATGAGTAGAAACGGTTTTAAAATTAGAACAAAAAAAATTTGTAAGTTAAAAAAATAAAAATCACATTTGCTTAAATCTCGAAAACAGAAATACGTATAAAGTGTACACACTTAAAATATAAATAGTAAAGAAATTGTTAAATGTTGAAAATGCCAATAGGAAAATATTGTATTACTTAGAAAATCTATGAATAGTGAAGAAATCAGCGTGCAAAGTGTTAGTGTTGAATTTCCTGTTTGAAATTCTTTGCTTACCTTTTTCTCCCAACAACAACTCGTTATACGGTATTCTTAGTTTGCGTTGCCGCTTACAGTGTGTAACTCGCCTAGCCACCAACTCCAGCGTTTTGAGTCAAATGAGAAAGACGACGACGCACCGCACCAAAGGTACTTGGAAATAAAAATAGACTTTRAAAATAAAATAATATACCTATTTCCTAAGTTTTAGTTAATAATAAATACAAGATATTCTACATCAACATACATATGTATGTACATATAATATGTATATACAGTGATGAATAGAACCATTGGCACAGCGAACTACTTTAGCTTTAGGACTGTTTTGTAGCACGTATAAAATAAGTTTTGAATACCGCTACAGTTAGGACTAGTAATTATCAATTATATGTACGTACGTACGTATGGACATGCATACGTATGTGTAAAAGTTTCCATATATGTATTGCTACACATAAAATAAAACTTTCAATAAATTACTTGTGCTGCCAACAACAAAAAGTATCAACTATGTATTTCACATTTACGTATGTATATTATTCGATTAGCCKAAACAATTGGACGAACATTTATTTATACCTAAACAAAACAGATAGTTAACTAGTTAGTCTGCCGGGGAGATTGTATTCTGGGCACCAACTGCAGCTTGTCCATCAAACAGTCATTCAGTCAAGCAGGCWGTACGCTAAGCAGTGCTACCATTTCGTTTTGGCCAGCACTGGCGCGCGAACAGACAAACATACGTACATGCATGTGTATGTAATTATGTAAATGTAGACAATTAGCCAAACAGGCAACGAACTGTGGGCATGAGCATGTGTTTATGTACTTACTCATATGTATGTACGTGTGTTATATATTTACCTACCATAAATGTTGTCCCAAGTGTGTATAGAACGCAAAAACGGTTTCTRTTTGTATTTGGGTGCGTGCCCACATCACTCATATATTGGAAATACATATTCGCATTTATAAAATTCAGAAAAAATATGGATTTCCGCTCGTGTGACGCGCCAAAACACACTGAATTCACTTAGAAGACATACAGAAGGATTCAAAAAAATATAAATAAAATTAAAAGTTCTAAGTATTCTTTCATTTTT
>NW_017537134.1:1637032-1640758 GCF_001853355.1 Bactrocera latifrons
ATTTCCTACATATATTAAAGCACCTGACTTCAAGATAAACCTGTCTCTTATACACATCTAGATGTGTATAAGAGACAGGTATTCTTTCATTTTTTGAATGATTTGAAAAATTAAGAATAAAGAATTCATAAAAATATTTTACAATATTATATATAATAATAAATAAAATATTTGAATAAATACAAAGTACGAGTTCAAACAAATTTAATATTAAACCATAAGTAATATGATGAAAATATTTAAAAAAATATATATGTATAACTGTATATGTAAATGGGATGGTGATTGTAAAAGTAGCGACTGATGTGCTGTGGATATTTGAAGTATTCCAATTACGAATTTGAGTTGAAAAATGTTCCATCATGTACAGCTATTTTTGTCATATTTGTAGTTTGTTCATTACCCTCCTTGACTATAAAAAATTCTATATTTTTCTGCAATTATTTCGAATTTGCTTAAAGCAATACGTTTGTCTTTTTTAGAAAATTTGTACTATCATTTTCGGTTTTACCAACACAAAATTAGCAAAAAAAAAAACAGTCTCCAACATAAATGAATAAATGACTGCGGACTAGTGTTTTTGTTGGTCCTAATTGTTAAGCGCAAATATTTTAACGATTGTGAAACTGTAATTTAGTCAATCAATGCACCCATGTATTTGCATTAAACCGAAATTTATATACTCGTTTTGAAAAGCTTCGGCCAATTAGAAAACTAACCACTCAAAAGTCAACACTTACTTTGTTTTAGTTTTACAAGAGTAGATTAGTGTTCTTCTACGGCTGTGCACATAGTTGATCACTGAGAATGGAAAAATATTATATAAGAAATTCCTGGACAGCCCCAATATATTATATAAAACGCTGATCCAATAGCAATCATCATTACTCCGAGCATTCAATGGTCCCAAGAACTGTTACTGGATAATGTGTAGTACTCAGCATTTTAGTGTAATCGATGAATAAGGAATGAATAATTAGCAACTGCAATGAGAACTATGTATAGTATGTAGAAATGAGAAAAGATATAGAGTTGAACTTCCATAACACGAACTTCTATAACTTGAAAGTCGCCATAACTCGATCTATTGAATTGGCAATAGAAGTAAAATTTCTTACAAATTTCCTTCCACAACTCGAAGTTTTTTGTGGTTCAAAAAGTTTTTTTTCTACTATTTATTATCCACAATAGATYCCTATTTACTGGATATCACTGATCATGCTGCTGAATCAGTTATGATAATTACATCASTAATGATGAAGGAAGGAATGAGGGAGAGCCAATGGTTCCAACGCTGTTCTCATAATTATTAATTGTTTCTTATGAAGATTTAAAATGTTTTCTCAAGGAAGACAAGCGCGATGTAGAAATCAGAGTACACTTCTACATTAAAGAAAATGATCAAAAGTTTGCAATGAGAGTTCGTTCGAATGAAGATGATGAGAGAGAGAGTGTGCGAGAGACTGGAAGATAAACGAATTATTTGTAGAGTTGATGGATGGACGGATGCTGTGGCATCTAAAACTGTATAAACATACAAACAACGGACCAGACAACACGCGGCAGCAAACTTTGTAAACATGTACAGAAAGCGTCTATTTATGTACTTCGATGCGTAAAATGGCTTAGAAGCAGTGAAAAGTTGAGAAAAAGATGAGTAAAGCAAAGGCAAAGAAGMTGACTTCAGAACAGGTAGATAAGCCGAATCAGAAATTAATGGATAATGATGGCACGCCGGCATTGGCAAAGTCGAATAATATAGCATAGTACAAATAAAAAGCGAACAACATTTATACATATAAATGTATGTATGAATGTATGAGGTAAACAATTTAAGAGTACGACGTGGAAAATAGACGGAATTTGTAGAGTGGTACACACATATTTTCTATAATGCCAGGTGGCTGAACAATGAAGATTTAGRTGTAGTACTTTCCACTTAGTTATTGRGGGATTTCGGTGAACCATTAGTAAYKGCARCACTGCCATTSTTTGGAACTAAGTAAATGTGTCTAAATTACTATATGTATTAGATCCTCTATCTCTATCTCTATCCCTGACCCAGCATGTTAGAACCGATCTAGTAGCCTTACAGCCTTCTAGTTGACTCAGGATAATATTTCCACTTTTCACTAGACTTAGGGTTACTCCAGGCTTAAATTTGTACAACATAATTTTGTATTGCTGCAACAACAACAATTCTCATAGCCTCTGACGAGGGCATGTTGGATAAAAAGTGGCTAGTACCATAAATGTGTTGCTGGCAAAAATATGGTATGTATGTATGTACATAAGTGTAAGGACATGTTGCTGGGTAAGTCGTCGAGGCGCAGCTAAGTCCACTAGTTTAAATGRTTGCTACCAACCAGCCAAAAGGCACACAAATCCATCATTGGAAAGTTGTTGTGGTTGTGGCATGTTCGCCAGCACCAACAACAAAAAATTGTATTGAAAATGTCGCATGCGATTTCATAGACCCGATCGCCGCAGCAGCAGCGAAAATAATGTCAGTGACACAGCAAAATGATTTGCCGAACCGGCGGCATTAAATATCAGAACAACAACAACCACAAGCAGTGCATTGCTGCCGTTGCTGTTGCTGTTGCGACTTGTTTGTGGTTTGTTGTTGCTTTGCCCAAATTTGAACTTTCGTTTTTCAGCATTTGCGTGATTTGTTGCTGTTGTCGTGCGGTTGCAGCGCTTGCTGCCAGCCGCGTTGGGGCAGCAGATCTCGCGTCCGCGCCATTGACTGCCTTTTCTGCTAACGCGCAGCTGGGTGCGCCAGCGCTGTTGAATGACTCTCTGCCAAATTGTTTTTCTAGTATTTCAGCTTAATTTTTTCATGCATTTTTTCTTTTTTGTTGCTTTGTATATGTTTGATCGTGTGGTTGTGGTTTTGTTTCATTTTTTATTTTTCCATCATAAGCTTCATATGTGTGTGCCTGTGTGGGTACGCGTATATTATGTATAAATTTTGTTGTTAATTAGCTGCTAATTCAAAATCGTAGTTTWTTCTTTCTTTTTCTTATTTATGAATTCGAAACACTTGTTTGGGTGGCAGCGCTTGAGTTTTGAGTAATTAGCTATGATTTATTTTCTGTAAGCAAKATGAATTTTCTCTCAAGTTATTCAGGAGTTTTATTTTCCACAAAATTTCAGCTCAGTTTTGTTTAAATGTGGCCTTCAATTTCAAATCTTTCACAAGTTAAATTGTTCTAGTATTTGACACCTATAAACGTTATAAATGTTTTCATATCATACATATTTGACAGCTGTCAATCGAGTATTTAACGTTCGTACCGTGAGTCTGAAACATTTGTGTGTTCTGAATTGCAAAATGGAATGTTTAACAGCAAATTAATTATTTATGCATATTAAATAAAAACACTAGTTTACAGTTATTTTCCGACTGTGATAATACTGGCTGTTGGCTACTACTTATTTTGCATTGCCAAGCCGAAAATGATTGTAAAAATTCCCTAAAACTTAGAATTTTTTGTCTTATGGTCAAGAGGTGTGGAGGTTAAGTCACCAGCATTAACTAATAAATGCACTTGATGAACATTTTTGAACTCAAACTGGTAATCAGAGCTCCTGAAATACGAGGTGTGTTCAAAAATTATCGCGAATTTTGAATTTTTTGTGGCGTTATGTTGGCACTCATGTCTCTCACTTATGCCGACAAGCTCGGCCATTTTGAATGTTCATTTAATTGTTGACAGCTGC
>NW_017537134.1:1640988-1666688 GCF_001853355.1 Bactrocera latifrons
AAGTGTATAATATCTCATGGGGATTACTTTGAAGGGGACAAAATAGATATTCATGAATAAATAAATAATTTTTGAAAAAAGACTTGATTCGCGATACTTTTTGAACACACCCCGTACACCACAAACCTCTTAGCACATCAATTGCAAMTTTGTCCTTCAGATTTGTTGAGTAGTGTAATTTWTTTCGTATTTAATCGGATTTGTTYGAGCTGAATCGCAAAACCGATAATCGCCGATTCGTTGCTTTTTAGCCATAAACACCTGGTGTTTCCAAATTTGTAAATTCTGTAGGTTCTCTAATAAAACTCACTAATAGACTCCTTGTATAATCCGAAGCATTTATATCCATTATGTTTATAAGAGATCTGTTATATTGTCGAGTGTCCATTTGTTAAAAAACTGGTTTATTTTCCAGATTAAGAGTAAATCCACAAGGGCTACAGCTTCACAGCTGAGTTGCAATTGAAAATATTTAAAATGTGTTTGCTTATTCGAAGTGTGAAAAAAGAAAATTGCACTTTTTCAGTTCWCATGCTTTGGCTCTCTTACATTTTSAAATCGTKGTTTTTGTATTGCTTGCATTTTCCTTCGCGAAATTGGTTCTCATTGTATGAAGATAAGACTTTCGAGGGATCCTCATGATTTTCCCACAACTGCGCCATATCATGTGAAAGAAAACAATGCGTTCCGCGGCGWATAATGCAAACTCAAACAACAAACAAATGACAAGTGGCAAATACGCGGGTTAACGGGAGTAGAAAACTTAGAAAATAAGGTAGTAAAGGTTTCCGCAGTGTTGCCGCCAGTGTTCATATGGGGTGACGTGTATWTACCATATATATGTGTATGTRTGTATATAGACATGCAATTTTGCACGCGACTGCGATTTATTGCCAAAATTAGTGGCGACATAATTGCAACCATTAAATACAGCTAGATATGTATGTATATAGTAGTAAAAAGGTAACGGATTGTTGCTAACTGTATACTTTCCGGTATTTGTACATTTGAGCACTATTCCCTACCGACGAAGAACTTCGGTTTAGCTTGACAATTCTGCTGTTTCGAGATCCTTTCCTGGACCCAAACGATATCGGCAAAGCTATATATTCTAACTGTAGTCGCTTTAAACTTTGTTCAAAAAATTTTTGCTTTCTTTTTCAAAGATTTGGAATCCCATACGCCGTTTCAGTCACTTCGTTATACACCCATTGGGCCGAAGCAGCTGTCGTGTCAGCAACGGCATTTGTGTAGCATTTCGCCTAAACGAGGCAATAACTTTTAGTTGGCCACATTTAACAAGAGAAATGGAAATGGAATGGAAGTAGAAGTGAAAAGAGCCGTGATAAAAACACCGTTGTGTTATGACACTCTTGTTGTGTGTGAGTGTGAGTGGTAGCAGCAARTCTCAAATGCAGGAAAATGAAAAGAAAAATAGTTGCAAACTGCTTTAGATCTCGAAAATGAAGAAAACGGCAAAAGTAACTGGCAGCCTAAATCACTTAGTCGAGCACTTATTGAAGCAAAGCAGACATTCAGTCAACCAGCCAGTCAAGTTAGTCAATCAGTTGGCTGGAAACGTTGTTGTTTTCTGCTTTTAAGTATTTTATTCTTTCTTTTGTTGTTCTCCAAAGAAATATTAGCACCATTTCATTTGAAATTGATTTGAAAGAAAAAGCGTTTACYACTGCTACAACACGCACATACATATTTATATGTATAAGTGCATGTGTATATGTGCGTTTACAATTCACTATTATGGTTTTGGTGATTTAGCACAGATTCTTCACTTGGCTGGAACGTAAAAGTTTCGCAGTAGTTTTTAATTAGACGAATTCTGTTTTCTACCATCTAACTGTACTGCTAATACCCATACATAAGTATATAGCTACGTGTGTCTGAACGGATATTACAATTGTTAATTGCAAGTTTTTGAAAGTTGAAAGAATCGATTTGCGTGGCAAGCGAGCGCGTAAATACGAATACCAGCGCAGCTTTCGAAAGTCGACAGAGACTTCGCGTTAAAGAGAAATTTGGTGGTACGCTGAAAATAATTGGAAAAGTCGTTGTTATCAGTTTCTGGCACCATTTGGGCAGCGCTAATTGACCAAATCAGCTGTTTCGCTGACTTCACAGCACATAAGGACGGGCTTGTTTGAGAGTGGTCCGATATTGGAGGTGCGAAAAWTTAGCATATTCTTGGGGAGAAAAGATCGTTTGCGAATTTTCAGATCGATATTTCAAAAAGACTAGTTCGACATGGCTAAATGTCGTATGGTGATCATTTATGTCTATATTTTATAGAGTCTTCGACCTTTTCTTCTGGGTGCTACAAACTTCGTAGCAAACTTTATATACTCTGTTTTAGGTATAAATATTGTGTGGTATTATTTATCGATTCGATCCGAAAAGGATTAATAAGGATGGTTTTCAGCGACAGTAAAACAATCGAATATATTTTTGACATGTAAAAGTAAAAAAAAAAAAAAAACCATATCCATCAACCTTTCGGAGGCGACTTAAACCAGCTCGGATCCTTCAAAAAGATGATGAAAAACTTAAGCTTATCGCGTATAACATTTATATTCATAGAGCATATACAGATTGCAAGGATCTCAGCYGAAAATACTTTCTCTGATTGTATCGTTCGGTCATTAATCGTGCCTCGGAAGTTGTCAAACATATTGCTCAATAAGCAGAAATCAAAAATTTAAATAAATAAAAAAAGTAAAAAATACAGGTCCATCTTCCTTATTTCAGACGCAATTACGTTTATTGTTTACGAAGAAAAGCGCAATTACAACACGCACTTTTCCGCGGCTCGCCGGGCATTGGCGCGAAAAACGCACGAGGAAATGTAAAAGCAAAAACACGAGTAAAAATGGTTAAATTGYAATAATATTGTATGAATGTAATGCAATAAACATCAATATGAGCAAAGGAAAAGCAATGGCTGTGCCATAGCTCTGAAACTGGTTTTGGCGGACTTGACTGACTGACTAATGTTGTTGGTGGTGACGGCTTGGTGCTGTATTGTGACGACTCGGGCAAGTTATAGCGTGTGCAACGCCTGCTCCCTCACCGTGCTCTCCTTTTATGCTGCTAATAAATTAAGTTAGTTTTCCGAACCACAAACATTCAGACGGAGGCAGAATGTGCTGCATGGTTGCTCGGAGAGTAGTGAAAACACAAAAGTTCCAACGCAATCGYACAACAAATAACGATAGCTCTTAAGTAAATAAACACAATTTTGCTATTCATTGAAAAAGAAGAAGAGAATCTGATCCAATTGCCGCAGCAGTCACGTTGAAATTACTGACTTTATTTGAGATGAAGRAGAAAGAAAATCCGAGACATAATGACCTTTAAAGTAGCTCTTTAGGAAAGAAAACACTTAAAAAACATTCTCACGTTTTCGGTMTTTCAAAGAGTCATTGTCACCCTCATTCGAGCGCTCTGAAATGTCCACAGTGAAAGACAAACCCCCGGCAACATACTATACATATGTACCTTGCTTGTCATCGCTATTATTTCACAATTTAATGAGTGCGTGCGCATCTTGGCATGTGCAGCATGCGTCGTAAGGTATTACTGCGWCGAAAGCAATGAAAGATGAAGGTCAAGCAACCACCAAGCGCAGCGTAAGCGGAAATTTCTGGAAAACTATGAGCCAAATGAATTAATAATTGCTATATGGGTAATTCTTAGAAGCTAGCCATTGAATTCACACACCTTTGCATTGGTGAGAAAATTTTTTTTTTAAAGTGTTTTCCTGTAAGTGACCAAGTACACGCTTTGGTAAAATATATGTATGAAAAAAAAACAATCCTAGTTATAATGGCTTTTTAAAGTCAAGYCTACCACTTGTCTTACCTGCAATTTTCTTGTTTTTGTCTATGTCCTACGATTTTCATTCAGAGTTTTCCTCTTTTTTGTAGTCTTCTGGCAACTTGAGCCCTTCTGCGACATTGTCGTGTTGGCATAGACGAAACGGAAACAACAGAGGGTTGTTCTCTCTATTCCACAAGATTAACGAGTATTTGTTTTTTGGAAGATTCGTGCGAGTATTTAACATTATAAATTAGTTGTGTCTGGGTAAATAAGTACATAGGTCTACAAACTRCACAGTAATTACTTCCCCAACTGTTCGGAAAACTTTGAGGAATGGTTTTGGGTTAAGGCTGATTGTGTTTAATTGCTTCGGGGTGTCAGAATCGGGATTTCATGTACACTTTGAACTAATTCAATTAAAAATTCAGATTCTACTCRTACATAAGAGTGTCAAAATGTTATATAAATTATTTGGTATACAATCCATGCAACCCTGGCAAAACAGTAAAAATTAAAAAGTTGAAATGGGTTCATCAAAACCTTAAACCTGAGCGTTTTCAATTGATCTCAGATCTGCTTAAGATATCAACACTCAATGTAAACCAGTCTGGTCTCAGAGGAGTTCGGTTTAAACCTGGTGCGGAGCTTAACAAATTTACCACGTGTTTAATACACAAATGTCATTGTGCTCGGCGCTTTGTTTTTATTTCTTTTTATTGCTTCTCTTGTGCTAAGTGTGGCAATAAGCGATTGTTTCATACTCAGACTGTCTATTTTTGCTTCATAAGCAGCTGGGCAGTAGCCAAATGGTAGTCTAATCGACCCCACAGTCATCTGTGTGTGTGTGRGTTTGCACGTGTATGCCGTATGACAGTTAACATGGCCTAGATGTTGGGAGAACTGTCATTAGCAGTGTGTTTGTTGCACCCTTCACTTTGCACGTTCATACTTCACGCTGTCTGCACTTTTTCCCAAACGTTTACCTCGAAAATATGTGTTTTTCCATTACTTTTTCGTATTTTATTGCACTGATTTCTACATTTTACTTCACACTTTTCTTTTCTTCTTCAGCTTTGCTCGTGTGCCTCCGGCTTTTGCTATTTTTAGTTGTCGTCGCTTTTGTGGGCAATTTGGTCAAAGTGAGATTGTTGTAGTTATTGCACTTGGCTGGATTAAAGGCCTCGCTTGCGGTCTGATCAAAGCCATGCTGTTCGGCTTGTCGTTGTTTGGTATCGCAGCACGTAATAGGGAGTCTCCATCTACTTGGTGGTATATACATATGTATGTATACATAAGTGTAGTTGGTTTGTTTTAGATGCCAAGGTGTTGATAAAGTCGTCAGCCGTTTATTTGAACGATTAGAGGTTTTTATTCTTTTTTTATTGCCGAATGTTGTGTATGGGAGTTTGCTAGAATGTTGGAACTAAATGCAGCGCATTAATTATGATACTAGCATCGAAGAGAAAATCAAGGGCTACTGAAAGTCCTAAAGCCTAAAGGTTTTTGTCAATTTTGTCTATTTATAAGGATATGAGTGTCCGATAACTTTACGATCTAGTTGTGATTATTGCTGACCGGAGTTAGTTTATAACAGCTTGACCCTTAAAAAGCTGCTGCTGAGGCCATGTTTTATTCACATATTCGTCTCTATACATCGTCACCTAAAATGTTCTGCGCTGTTATATGTACCAGTTTTAGGCAATATTAAATATTTTTTCACTCTTGTTCCATTTTGTTTCGTGTTTCATTAACGCCACTGTAAATTTTCGAAAATGTTGTTACGTTATTTTGCATTTTAGCTGAGGATATTAAGAGAGTGGACAAACAGTTTAAATATAGCATTTCCTACATATATTAAAGCACCTGACTTCAAGGTTCACTCTCTTTTTCGGAGACTATTTATATCTCTTTTAAAATTGAGGCAGCGAATTGCAGAAAACCCATCTTATCTGAAAAGAAAAGAGTTTGGTCATAAAAATTTTATTTCTGTTTTAATAAACATGTCCACACCCAAAAAACTTTAACGTTGATTAAGTGAATTAATACCTAAAACTTTCAATATTTCCAATTTGTTCGGTATACTTGTATATGATCTGCCCTGTTTTGTTATCTCATTTCAAAAGGGAAACATCTGATTTATAGTATACTGGCATTTAAGCTATAAAAATTCTACAATACCCTGGTACACAAAATTACATAAATATAGTTAGAAGTATATGAGATCACATGTATTATTGTGTTTTTACACATGTACCACAAAGGTGTAAAACTTTTCAGCTGAAAAAAGTCTAAGTAGTGTCGAGTTTCAAAAACAAATTTGGATGTATGTATATACGTAGAAGGCATGCGCCGAGAATAAGTCAAGAAACGCTCCAATTCGAYATCTTTACGGTACCACTTTTGGCTGCAACTTTTATGTGAATATTTTGCCTTTATTTATATTTTCGTGGTGTTCAGTTTCTGAAGTAAACACAGTACAGTAACGTTTTTGTCTTTGAAAAACTCAAACTACAACAATCACTAATCATTAGGAGATATGTATGTACATATTTGTGAGACATAAAAGCAAAAACGTTTGACTTTTAGTGCGACGAACCCCTGATTTATGTGCAGAGAATTGTGATGGAGCAAATTGAAAATGAGAAATCTAGAACTATACTAGTACAAAAAAAGCAATTCTACACTAAATATGTGTTTATGTGCAAGTGTAAATCTTGCTTGCTTTAACCTCCACTGCTGGTCTATACTTATTATAGTCAGATTTATAATTTTTTTGAAATTAKTTTTTTGCTTATCAATCCAAAATTATGCACCATAAATTATGCGTAAAATCAGCTGATAGCGGAACTAAAATGTCCCGCTAGACGCGAGTACAACATACATACATATGTATGTACACATGTACATACAGGTATTCCTTCCGTCATGACTTGCGGTGTAAGACCGATCGATACAGTTAACAGAACTTGGCAGTTAGGAATTTCACCTTTATGCCGACAGCCATTTAAGCGACATTTTCATTGTGTGTGTGTGTGTGCGAGTGTGCGTGAACGCATTTCCACCTCAAGCGTGCAAAGCAGCGATGAAATGTGTGCATTTAACGGTTGTTTCGTGGGTGTCTAAGTACTTTACGGTGTCTTGCTTTTAGAGGATATCGCTGGCTGAAAGCAAAATAGCTGTTATGTAAATATTCATATATYATATGTATGTATGTATGTACATATGTGGTAGTTACTATCGTTGAATTTTCTCTTTGAAAAGGCGCTGGGTGTGATGAAAAGTCATTTTTAAGTGTATATATTCTTATAATTTTCATAGGAAAAAGTATATATTATGTACATAATGTATGTATGTATAATAGAATKCATGTRTAATATGCATTTGAAAAGGCGTAACGTTTTGCCATCCCGTCGTTKTTAACTGCGTTTTTACTGAAGCTCAAAGGATACATTTTAAGTGGGGCATTGGCTCTTCGAGCGAGCAGGCGACATCTAGGGTAGCGGGCTGGGCGTCCGAGCCATGCACACGAATGCASTTCGCGCGCTCAGCAGCCGAAAGAYGATTGACCCAGTTTAAAGCTCGCTAAATTATATATGTATGTGTGTATACATGTGCATACATATGTAAATAGTAAATAAAGTGAGCGTCTGGGTCTACACACAAATACATAGCTTCAAACAGAAACAGACGGCTTACAATATTTTTTTTTTGGTTTGTATGTTTATGTAAATATTCTTATGTATATTTAACAAATATATGTAAGTATGTATATGAGTATATACATATGTATATACTTTAGTAAATATTTCATATGGCTCTATATTCAAATAAGTATTCAACTCTCGAGTTTTCAAACTAGTACAAAGTGTAGGTAAATATTTTTACATATATGTAGTACATAAGTATATTCAAAGGATCCTAAGAGCTGCTCTTTGAATACATCAACTATGAAATTTAGAGCAGTTTTAATTTATTATATAAAACAAACATATGTATGTATATGAAGCCGTTGTATACCTATGTATAACATTTTTTTTGTATTTATATGAAATATATGCATATGAATGTATATACGTATGTTAAACATGATTAAGGTATTCTAGTCTAAAATTAAAAAAAAAAAATATTTTTTTTTCGAAGTTTAACTATTGAATAATATGTCTACAAGGAAATGTTTCAAAATTCAGGTATTATATCGGAGATGAAGGTTTGAACGCGTTTTCAAACCGATAACACAATTTCTCCAATTTGACTTGACCAATTTGCTTGAAATATTTAGTGGGTCTTCTTTATAGACTTGTCTAGATCTGGAACTAGGCATATCCCCAACAATGTACAATTTGAAATGTGTACTATATACAAAATTCGAAAAAGTCAGAAAAAGTGATACACAAATTATTATTTTTTTTTCAGAGAGTCGCCATTCCGCGAACAAAAATTACAACCTTTTCCTCATGTTTGTTCTAGACATTGTGTCATTATTCCAGATAATATTTTTTTATTTTTTTGTTTTTGTTTTTCAAATGATAAATCGTGGTTATAAGCATGCGCCAATATTTTTCGAACCCCACTTTATCAGCTATTAATTTTCAACGATTTATTTTTTTATTTTATTCTGAATTTTTATAATGTTAATAAATTGGCGTTTTTTACGACACTTCAAAAATTACCTGAAATTCATGACTAGACCTGAGAAACTCCTTAAATTCTGAGGTTTTGAGAATTCCAATATGCTTCCATCAATGTGTTGTGTGGATGTCCTTCTTATGTTGGTCTCTGGATTACCGAAATGTTTCAAGCCACTGTGGAATCGATCATGTAACACCACCGACTCCTGCAAAATCGGGCTCCGAGGTCTCTCCTCCAAATGGCTTGTCAAAAGCGTTGTGGCGTTGAATTAGCGGATGAATTGCTGGAGATAACACTTTTTTTCTTCAATTGGAAAATTCTGATGACTGCAAAATACAAATATAAGTTCGTTGAGAACTTGAAGTGCAAGTGCAAATATTTAAACGATCAGCTAAACATACAGATAATTTTATTGCTCAGCTATAGTAAAAAAATAATTGCTGTTCAGGTTGTTGTTGTCGTTTATTATTTGTGCATGTGTTACTTTAATCTCTTTAGCCTTCGATAAAACTTTGACACTGCAATATCATAAGCGCGTTAAAAAACGTAAAAGCAACACTTAAGAGCAGCCTCAGCTAACGCAAATCGCAATGCACTTCCAATTCATAATCCTACATTCACCAGTATACATATATATTAACAACATATATTTGYCGCATGATATATTTCAATGTATGCTTCGACTACTCAGCTAATAACTACATTTTCTGCTGTTTGTGGCGCTGAGGGTGAACTTTGTTGGCCAACAGTGGGTTGACTGTACTCGTTAAGCCGCATTGCTGGCAAGCGTTAATGTGCAAATTTATGTCCCCCAACTAATATAATAAATGCCAAGGCATTGTTTCAGACACTCGATGAGCGATRTATGTATGTATAAATATATAMATACATATATGCATGCATACAAATTAACATTTATGAGACATACATAGCATAACCCGGTTACGACACTTGGTTGCTATCAATAATTAACACCTTTTTATGATTTTTTATCTATGAGCTCGTCAGTATAAAGAGCATAGACTGAAAGTGAAAATGGAACCCTGTCATGGCTGGTTTATTTAAAGATCTTCATTTCGGTTTCAGTATTAACTTATCATCTTATTACTAACAATTCGACATGAAAACAGTTTTTCCTTTAAATTTGCTGCGCATATTATATTTACATACACATGTGAATTAATATTTCTGCAATGCCAAGTTATACGAAGGACGGTAGCTAATGGAATACCGTTATATCTGTGCCAAGCACCAAATGAGTGTGTGCAGTCAGAAGGGCGCCTACAATTCGGGCCCAAGCCCACAAYTCCGCCTTTAGACTTCCAATAATATGCGCGCAAGAACAATTACTTACCAACAATATATGCCATAAATCAAACTCGAGTGCAGTTGCATGTTGCACGCCGTGAATGCCGTGCGGCTGCTGTGGCAGCAACAAAATGCTGCAATTAATTTTTATTGATAACCACAATTAATCGCAGTTTGCTGCTGTGCGGTCGTCAATTTGTCAAAGGTGCCCTCAATTCATGAAAAATGCCGATTTTTGTTCTTTCATATTTATTTTGCCATTTTTCGATTTTGGTTTGCGCTTTTTTGCATTGACTTAAAGTGCTTTATGTGTTTAATATACATATTACATGCAAATGTGTACCTGTAAGCATTTGAGCTTGAGCTCAAGTTGAGAACTGACGTTTTTCTCAAATCTCCAACGTTGCCAACCTCAACAGCCACCTCAAACAATAACAATCACGCTAATTAGCTCGAGAAAACTTATATTCTTAACTTTAACTCAAATATGATCAGTAAAGGAGGGGGAAAGGATGGCAGAATGTTGTTGGGTATCAACTTGAAATCTGGTATAAATATTCCACAAGTTGGAAGCGTCTCGATGTGTGTTGGGTTGGAATTAGTATATTATATTTCAAAAGGGTTGCTAAGTGAAAAAGGCCTAATTATATATACACGTATTTACGCTTCTTACACACATGCCTACAAACGCTCAGTCCTCGTCTTTATTTTTAATTATAGTCAAGTTTATATTTATTCTATTGGCACTTATTCAAACCCACTTTAACGAAAGTGGCCCACCAAAATAATTAATGGTGATGGGGTTGCGCAATTTAAGTTGGAAAAGAGATATTGCGAAACTAGTATTACAGTTAATTTTTCTTTTCAAATATAATTCCAGACCTTGAAGTTGAATTCGCTAACTGCAGAACTAATTTGAATTTTCTTTCTTCTCTTTTCAGGTTTGTAAGAATTTTCAATCAAAAGAAAAAAGGTGTACTAATCATAGCAGAAAAGGGTAAAATATCTTTATTTTAATTTTGATCGAATTGTGAATTAGTATCATATAGCTATTGTGGTCCGATTTAAATATTTTGTTCGGAGATTGCAAGGACAACAGGCAACAATCTATACCAAATTGTGTGAAGATATCTCGTTAAATAAAAAATATTTCAACATGAACTTTTAATCGGTTAGTTTGTATTGCAGCCATATGCTGTGGTGAAAAAATAGTGAAACAAATGAATTTGGGGCTTCAAAATTTTGTGAATTTTCGGACTTAAAATCCAAAATTGTGGAGTAAGTGTGTTTGAAGAAATTTTTATTACCTAAAACAAAGTTGAGACAGCTGTAAGGATTGTGTAAGTTAAGAACTAAATATTTATGTAAGTATGCCTCAGCAATAAGAGCCCCAACCACACGCAAATATAATTTTCCAAATTTGCTGAATTAAAAATGGAAACTGAAATAAGATTGAATGCAACTGTAGTGGAAATGGAAAAGTTTCCCTCCCAGTTAACATTATCGGTATGCAGACTAACAACAAGCCAAAGAAAAATTTCATAATTTCCACGTGTCTTAATGTCATTAAAATGAAAATTTCACTTTCCACTGAAAAATCTCGTATAACTGGAGGCCGTCAGCCGGTCGACGGCAGTTCGACGCACAGGTGGGTGGGGCGAGCGTTGTACAGAGATGTGTAAATGATAAAGTAGACGCGAACGCGTTAGGCAACTCTAAAAAGTTTGGCAACGACAGCTCCATTTGGAGGGATCACAAGCGGAGTTGTACGTCTCCCGGCGCGACGATGAAAGAGGGTTGTCATTCGGCTTTGAATTTGGTTGCTGGCGCTTGTTAAATAAGCTGGAAAAACGTGTTATACTTGGACGGCAATGTTGCAACAACATAAAACGATGGCGTTGCTGTTCAAAACAAAATGCGCGCATCAAACCATATTTTATATGAGTGTGCCCCTGCGTGTAACTAGCGTTGCCAAGCGCTTGTAGTCATCCCATTTTCTAGAAATGCCAAGTCACTTCTTCTTCTTCTTCATTTTGCATTAGATGACGCAAAGTGCCTGCGACGCCAACAAAAGGGCGCAAAAACAAGCCACAATTCACAAAGCAAACAAATGGGAAATTTTTGCAGACTCAGAAAAACACTGTTAGTGTAAATATGTGTATTACTGCGCCGTCGGTGATGACTGTTGTGAGTGGCCGATCTTTGTACTTACATTAATGCAACGCTCTGTGTATGTGTGTGTATGCGTCTAGCTTTCTCAGCTCATTTTAGCGCGACGAAGCAAACGCCGCAAGGCGATCATAAAGCGCGACATGACCAACCAACCAGCTGGTTGAAGAAAGACTGCATCGCCACAACAACAGCAAGCCGCATGCTGCATAATAACTGCAAACACTGTTAGTAAGCCGCGACAAGCCGGCTCTTTTTTTCGCACTTTATTTTTCCTTATTCACTGTATGCTTTCATAGTTACTCATTTGTTGTGAAAATGCATAGAGGGGGGCGAGATGAGGTGCCACTGTGCACATATGAAGCTGTATGCGCCATGTTTGGTGGCAGTGGTTGAATAGCACGGAATGTGGTTTCCACTTAAAAATGCGCATTTTTGCAATTACGTTATGCCTTGAGCCGCCTGTCGTGGTGCAAACGTCGTAGCTTGAAACAAAATCCGAAAGAAGCTTAAAAATAAATATTTAACGCATTTGTCGTTGTGTGAATCGCGTGTGTTTCTGATAATGTAATTCTGACGGATATTAGAGCTATCGTAGAGTAAATGTTACATATCAAAAAGATTTTAATCCTTACAATTCAGATCCTCGGTAAAACCATGACAATGCTAGCATACTTTTAATATGTATATTTAAAATTATACGAACTTCAATAGACGTTCCTCTTGTAAGAACATGATTTAGTCTCTTGTCATGACCTTCATATGTCATCCAGCTACTGACGATCTCTACACTGAATGCTCCAACAACATCAATGAAAACCCAAAATTTTGAGCAAACGTTGTTCTTTCATAAAAACATAACTAAAATGCAAAATTAACATAGTTAAGCGAATTAAAAGACAGCGGCTACGCCGGCTCGGTCATGTTGTCCGAATGGACGAAAACACCCCAACTCTGAAAGTATTCGACGCAGTGCCCGCCGGGGGAAACAAAGGAAGAGGAATACCTCCACTCCGTCCGAATCTCCAATTGGCGCCACGTAGCGAAGGAAGAAACGACTGGCGCGCTGTTGTTAACTCGACTATAATCGCGTAAGCGCTGTCTACGCCAGTAAAGAAAGAAGAAGAATAAGTATTTGATTTGCAATTAGAGTGAACCTTGACTTTGCTCTCTAACAGACACTCTTTAGTTTTGCCAAATGTATGCGCTTTGAGAAACTCTGTGAAAAGTAGTTGGACAAGTCTGCAAGTTTGTAGTTAATTTGGGATCCTTTGAGAGGTCAGCCTTCATTTCGACGAATTACAGCTCGTCGGTGTAATTCATTGCTCATTTTTAGTTAATATTTACACAAGTAAATATGTATGCATGTACACCCTGTACCCATTTGTGTTTTTCTATTGTTGAACTGTTGCTACTGTTTGTTATTGATGTTGCCACGCTATTGCTACGGCTGCTGCTGTGTGTAACCCGATATCGTTGCTACAACATTAATATACCCATATGTAAGTATGTACATATGTGAAAGCTGTACCGCTAGGAATACAATTTCTGATTTGCATGTCTATGCTCATCTGTCAATTAAGACGTTTCCACCTATTTATAAATCGAAATTAAGCCTTCAGCTCAATTACATATGATTTATTTTTAATTTTTCAAGTTTGAAATGAACTTTTGCTACGTCACTGGCAGACGACGCTGCTTCTGATGGCGAACTCTCTGTGATACCTTGCAAGTTCGCACACAGCGTGTTCGACATGTTTTCCTACTGGCCTCGCACCAATTACAATCTGTAAATGTATGCGTAGATTTAAAATCTTTTCCGCTCTTCCACTCTTAAAGCGCGTTCAAACGTAACGAAAACAACAACGGCTTCATTATTAGATATACATACATACATACATGTTGTATTGAGTATTTGGCCATGTACGTACATACACATGTTGTGCATATGTGTGATATGTTGCTGATGTTGGTTAAACCGCTTCTGGTAGTCGAGTGTGACGCAGCAACGACAACGACAACAACAAACAGAATAAACGCATTGCACCAATCTGACCATATGTGATTTACTGGCTCCCCTGAAACACACGTCCCTCACACCAGCTTGATGTGAAGCAGTAAGCTGAACTGCTTGACAATCCCAATCGCTCCGCTTGTGTGCTTTATTCGCCGATACGACGATACGCCAGCCAACCAGCCTGCATTGGCATTCTTCGCTGGAATTTTGCAATTTGATGCTGCAGTTCACTGGCGTTCACATTCGCCTCGACACATCGCGCGCTGGCTGATGGAAGCTGTTGCCACACATCGATCGTGGCTGCCACTGCCGCTGCTGCTGCCGATAGCGTTGAAGCGGGCTGTGTTACGTTGCAGGAGATCCGCATGATCAGTTGCTTGCAATTTTCCTTCACTCACTATTTGTTGTTGTTCTTGTCAGCAGCCTAACTTGCCATTTGTTGTGTTTCAACATTGTTTTTGTTGTACTTGCCTCTGGCTTCGCATTCATTTCAGCGAAATAAAAACCCAAACAAAGCTAGCTGGCATTCGCCGAGCAGTTAGATCGCGACGAGTGGGCGTAAAAGCGTGTGAGGGATAGGATGTGGTTGAGGTGCTGGTGCGATGCGGCTCTGTGCGGTGCCCATTAGATATCCAAGAGGTGCGTAAGGCCGCCGTTTGGTGCAATGCCTTCAAGTTCATTGTACGTTCGTCATTATGCACAAGCGTGCTTGTTTTTGTTTTCAACCCATTTGTTTGTATTTTGTATTTATTTATTTAATTTGCTGGGCTGCATCAATGGCGAAACCATTGCACAAATGTCATGCTCCATTGGCGGAGATCAAATGCGGCATCAATATTTTGCAGCACGACGCCATATCTTCAACATCATCACCATCAGCATCATCAACGCCATAATAATGACGATCATATGATCAGTTTCTATTGGATCAGTTGCTGTTCGGTTGCTCGGCTGCACGATTGATTGTGCGATCATCGAGCGCCCGTTGCGGCATAACTGAGCATCTTTCCTGTTGTGTTTGTTGTTGTTTACTGGCGATCATGAACACATCATTATGGTTTGCAGTTCGATTTCAGTTCCCAGCTGTCTTTTGGCATGCCCTTGCAGGCACATTCGATCACATTCCGGCAATACCGAGTCTCAAATGAATATGGATGCATGCTCTTTTCAGTTTTCTCCTTCTTTTGTTTCTTGTCTTTATTTGGGTTGTTCGCTTGTAGGTGGGCTTCTGCCACTACCGTTAACCCTGATGGGTTATTTGATCTTGGCCGCTTGTTGAGGCGGGTTGGGAATTTCGTTCGTTCGATTCAGACTTTTATAAATAGCTTCACAAGCTACGTTGCCATGGGTGATTGATTTCTGTTCTCCTACCAATGCATACCCCATTTGCTCGTAAGTTCCAAAGTGATATACTAAACACATACACATACTTATGCAATTGTGTACGTATGCTGACATTTTGTCGTTCTTTAAGCTCTTAAAGATTTAGAGAATTACAAATTTATTTGTGAACAAGGTAATGGTTCACTCATTTCATACCCTCAATTATGTCACATTCCGGTGTGTGAAAACCGCCTATTAAAGGCAAATATTTTCTTATAAGCTTATTTTATTGCTTTGTTATCTTTTTATGGGAATTACTATTAGATAGTATTTAATATTGTGTTTCTTTGAAGAGTTCACATTTGTTCTGCAAGTAGTAAAACCTTTACAAACAGCATTTTTGCACAGTAGAGTCCGTTTAAAAATACGGTCAATTGGAATAACCTCCCAGTATTCAGAATTATGTTATCATGAAATAATGAACCAGCAAAGAGTTGCATTTACAATCAATAAGGTCTGTTCCTGTAATAGCGTTTCACCGCGCTAATAATAACAAAGCTTTTTATATTAATGCCTTAGATCACTGAAGATGGGCATGCAAGAGGGCGTCGGGTTGGTTTTTGGTTGTTTTAAGGACGAGTCAACTGAGAGCGCTGAATGTCATGGAATGATTGAAAAATAGACAATTGTGTGAATAAATTTTTTTTACTGTAAATGGAGATTTGGGTTCACACAATCGAACCTACACCAACACAATGAGTTTTGGTCAATATTCGTTAAGCTAAGTGGCTATGAATATATCCATGATTCACAAACTACTGGAAAGTGTCGTATCGAAGATAAGCACAAAAAATAAATGCTTATATTTATTCAGCAGAAATATTTAAAACAAATTACCGCATTATATTGGGAAGCTAAACCGACACAAACGATTGTTTTTATTCATCAATTGCAAGCGACTCGTGTCTACTCGCATGACAGATGCTTGAGGCTCGTGTTGCTTCCATTAACAATGAGACGTTTTTCGATGCGCGTATTACATGGCCGAAAGTCAGGTGGACTCATTACGAGCATTATGATATATGATATTTTAGGTGTATGCGTTGAGTTTTGGGCGCTTTGGACCGTTTGTTGACACACCATTATTTATACTTGGAAGATTGTTAAAATATTTATTAACATTTTTCATTTTCTATTTTGATACTAAGTGCCCATTAGCGGTGCTTAGCATAAGCATCTTCAAATACAAAGCAAAGCAAAAACCCCTCTCCCATTGCCATTATGCTGAAATTGCAACGCATTTGTTCAATATCTTTCCTTCACCGCTGCAATGCTTGTCTGGCGGCTATACATTTTATAGCTAAGACTTCAATTTATAATAACCGTCACTAATTCATACAATAAACTATTCATTATTACCTTTATTGCTCGCTTGTATGCGCTCCCCTCCGAATACTCTCTCCGGCTAAGTGGGTCAGCACTTTTCTCCACTTTCGTTGCGCAAAGAATTTTTAGAAACGATTTTGGCCAAAGATATTTTTGCTTTTCACACTCACTTATGTGTTTTCTTTTGCTGTTTGCACCACTGTTGCGCCGCAGCGCGTCTCTTCTCGTCTTGGCATCGCTATTCAAAGGCCGGCCATTTGTTTACGCCAAACTGGAGTTATGTTTAATTGCTCTTGCTGGCTTTTTTGGTGTCGTTGCAATTACTTTCAATAATTATTTCTTGCTACTTGACTTTCTTCGCTATTTTTGCGCTTTGCTGGGGCTGTGTGAGAGTGTGTCTGTGTGATGCACAGAGGGGCGCAGACGGGCGTTAATTAAATGCTTCAATTATAAGTGCTGTTAGTGGGCAACCCATTGTGACAACAACAACAACACAGCATACAAACGCTTTTACCTAGCAAATGAGAGCAATCTTAAGAATAAAAGATGCGAAATAAATAAATAAATAAATAAATAATAATTAAATGTGAGTGGCGAGTGAGTGGTTCGCGTAGTTGCAGAATTCATATTTCATTGAACAGCTCCACTCGAGCAGCAATCGACAATGAGAGCAGCTAATTTATTTGATTGTTGCAATTTTAGCGTAATTGTTGAGATGCATATATACATATGAGATACATACATACATATATGCTTACGATCATACATACTCCTTAAGCTGTGGGGATACGAGTTTTTGTTGCGTTTTTGCAATTATTTTTCTAACCCAATTTTCCGCGCTTCACAGCAGCCTTACAGAAGAATGCGGTGTATTGAAAGAATTGTATCGCTAGAAAGTATGTAAAACGCCAGTATCTAATATTTTCATTCTTTCAATTTTGAATAGAACTGTTTTTAATCATATTAGAAAGGGATGTGCAGATAATTGGTAATATAATGGGGAATATCGTGAAAGTTGCTCTTTCTAATTCACACATTTCCCCTCAAAGAGGAGGTAAGCTGGAATTAAAATTAGCATCCGTTTTTTAAACTTGTTTCTTTCGCAAATTTAATAAAATACATACATACATATGTTCACTCAAGAAAATTTTTTTCACAAGATCTTTCTTTTTGGTGTTTTTGGGTTTTTGATGCCGCAAAAATGTCTGGTAGAATGCAGTTTTCATCTAATTTCAATAGAGTCTTGCTAAGAGGTACTTCATAAATCACTGTGTACACTACCACATGTCTGTCAGTATGTCTAACACCGTGTTAACTCCTTTCAGCCCACATAAAGCACATATGTAAGTAACATGAACTGGAAATATATTCCACCGAGATTAATTAATTGTGTCACACTCTTAATCACCGTGCTGGTCTGTGCTCGTACAGATAATATTATTTAATGACTTTGCGAACGACAAATATTTTCTTAATGCCCTCAAAACCAGTTTGGCGAACAATTTGCAATTAAACAATTAACTAACGCTGTAATTGGCATTGCAAATTCTTGCTGCCTGACATGAGCAGTGACAACTGCAGGTGCGCAAGCGAATAGATATGGCTGGTAATCGATGCAGGAAGCTGACTTCAGAGGAGATCGTTAAATTAGCTGGTTTCCAGCAAAAAGCTTATTGAATATTTATTAAGTTTGGTATGTTTTGAATAGCAATGTTTAAAGCACGTTCGAAATAGATTTTGCGTCCTAAGGCAATGTACGCAGTGACGCATCGAGCGCAATATCGAGATATCTAATGTAAGCTTAGAAGATATTTATAATTCTCTGGCGTTATATTGCGATACACAAACTCCAGAAACAGCACAACAACAGTTAATTTTGGGAGTATATACATATGTATTACTAATGAAATAATCTTAATAAATACTTACAGTGTATGAACATAGCGAGACTGTGTGCAAACCTCAGTCCGAGAATGTTTAAAGCAGTATCTGTGCAATGAGTAACGATATGTTTAAGGTCTTTTATTAGAATTTGCCATATTTTAAATATTTAATATAGTACGCAATAAGACTCATATGATGGAAAGTAAAAATTCAACCTCATAAATGACATAAATTACCAAGATAAGCATCAGAAGTCCGTCGAGTATTTTTTCTGGAGATTACGTTTAATTTTCGAAAATTTTCACATTTTTCAAAAACATTAATATGTGGATTTTGGTATTTTTTGTAAAAAATATGCCAAAATAAATTAAGCAATTTAAGAAAAACATGCTATATTTAAATGATGAGCATGGGAAAACAAATTAAAAAATTAAAATATAAATACATAAACACTCAAAATACTTGGCATCACTCAATTTCTTAATCTGCTCGCACAGATTTAAAAACACAAAAATATAAGAATTGCGTTTAAAGAATTCACACAACGAATTCAATAGACCAAAATACACATGTCTCGCAATAAATGTACTGCTACCAGTGAGTAAACTTAGAATGACAACAAATATTTATGTCGTGAGTGCAGTGGCGGTACATCCTCGGCTAAATTGATGCTGCAACAACACAATAAAAAAAAAAATTTGAATAAAATTTAAAAATAAATTTCTGAAGCAGGCATAACGAATCATCACACGCTGCATTATCATCAGCGACAAGCGAACAACAATTCGCCGTGCACAAAACAACAGCACCACCCACACGTCATAGGCGAGAGCAACAGAGTGAACGGGTGAGGCAACAACGTTATATAGAAAGGAGAAAAATATAATAAAATTTGTATGTTTGTATAGAGGAATTTCCTCGGGAATTAATTGCGTGTTTTAATATTCTCTAACATTTTTATTAAATAATGGCAAACATTAATAACACGAGAAAAACTGCAAAATACACCGAAGGGCATAGAATCCAGAAGTCGAGAGGCGAGTATGCGGCAAATAATGTACGTGTTTAGTAGAGGAAAACTAACGTAAGAGTCCAAAAGTCTTGCGATCTCATAGATGCATGAGTTTCATGACTAAGACCGAGCGGTGAATACATCAACGGTGGTGAAAGAAAATTAAATTAAAATAAGTAAGTGAGAGCTAATTTCGGGTATAACCTAGCATTTCATTCTCTTGCAACTTGCCAGGACTAAAGCCAGGGAAATACCGTCAGGTGCATAAAGTTTGTTGGTTATATGAGGTCTGGGTGAAGTTTTCACTCGATTTTAATTTTATTTCAACATTGGCCGATGTATGGTACGATTATAAAGAAAATCTTTATATTTGATAAAATATGTGGGGACTATGGAGCATATACATATATATAGTATGACAAAAGAGTATATCATATCAATAAAACTTTTTTCCTGAATTTCAATAACATATCTCACAGATGCACCATATTATCGACAAAAAGTTTGCCATACGTTCTGGAGTCCAGTCTCACTTTTTTGGAAAGCAGAAAATCCAATGGTAAAAAGTGACTGGAGCTCTGTCATGAAGAAAAGGATGACAGTTCCTGGTACTACTCTTCAGTACTGCAAATGCTCGAGTATGTAAGGTATGCTAGCGTCTTACGCTTCTGGCAATATTGTTAGAAGTAGTATGTTACCGTTATTTTATATCTCGTTTTTATTATTATAAAACCAGTCCGAGAATCCGACACAGGGTTTTGTCTCTATTTCGCTTTTTAATCAGTGAAAACTTTAGATTCTAAGAAAATCATCGCATGACTGATATTCTTTCTCTTGCATACTCCTGCACCTATTCCACCTATGATATGACGCTTGTGTATCTTATCGCTTCCCTCAACTACTGATTGCATCAAATAGCAATTTGCAAATATGGAAAGAAAATAAATGCTGAAGTGCAGCTGATAAAATGCCAATGCTTTTATCGAAACTCGTGCCATTTGCTATTTATATAATTAAAGGGCGTGTAAATTTGAACTGTTTAATAGAAAAGTGACATCCAAATGCAAAATACCCAAGTGTGAAATATTAAAATTGCAAATGAACAAAGATTTCTGTAAACAAATTAATTTGCGAAAAATGTGCGATAAAAATATGAGATCATTTTTACAGTGTATACTGGTACTCAAATAGGCATAGAAATGGAAGCGCACTACCAATTGCGAATAAACCTGGTGTGCATCCATGTCAGTATTTTTAAATCAACATTGTATCAACATTTCTTTACCAAAGATTCTATGTATTGGCTGGTTGTCACGCCATACATAGACTTACTGGTCCCTTGCAATGTAAGGTTTAATTTGACACACAGGGCGTTAACGCTTTTTGCGAACTTTAAGAGCGGCTCTAAGCCCATAAATATTTAAGGCGACTTCTAGATACTGCTTGAGAGAGGCGATGTAGATGTTCCAGCGTCTCTCTCTCGCCTGCTTCTCTGCACTTTCTGCTTGTATCGTCGCCCATCCGGCTTGCAGGTCGTGCTAATATGTTAGATTGTGCTCTATCATTAGGAAAAAAGACTTGTAGTCCTTTCGAAAACGTGTCAGTAAAAAGTAAGCATATTTTTCTTCGGGCCTCTTACACATTATCTTGGCGATACTTCTTGTCTTTAAACCATACCATCAAAAGTTTCGAATAGAAAATCGTCTCTGGTTTCAATATTATAGTCCCTACAGCGGAAAATAAGTGTTTCCGTGTTTTAATGCTTTGGCGCCACAATTGCGTATTTGGGAGTCAATTAAGCCGTTGACATACATAATTCAAAATTCTCAAACGAAAGAAATTGTTTTCGCTCAAGTATTTTTATGAAGCAATGGAGGCACAAAACATTAAATTCGCTAAAAATTTGTGTATTGGCTAGATTTAGGATCGTGTTTTATCTGACAGCAATTAAATTTTATTGCAACTTGAAAAGCCAGCAGAATTACAAACGGCGAAAAAGCGCATCCACCAATAAGGTGCTGCAACAACATGTTGCAACGGTGGCGACAATGCACAGAAGCAAGCGACGGGCTTCGAAAATACGACTCACACATACATACGTTTCGTTCACGTTGCAACTCCGATTGCCGCAACTGAATGCTGAAAGCGTGCAAGATTCCTCCACAAATCTGCTATGCATTAGACAGTATATTTCGAGCAACGCAGCGATCACGGCTATAACTCAGTGAAATTCCGCGTAGACTGAGGAAATTCCTTAGGGCGAGCGCTGGCGCAGGGGCGCTGAGGTGGTGCAGCGGGTGCCTGATATGCATATAAAGCAATCAATATGCATGTATGCATGAGCTTGTTGCCACCAAGAAATTGCCATCGCCAGACGCAAGTGTTGCATGGATTATGTGCTGGTGTGTGCGTGCGTGTGAGTGTGTGGCAGCAACGCGTGGCTGCGAAGCGGTGCCTGCCGTAAAAATAGTCGCATTCGCCGCTATTTTCGGTCAGCTGCCAGTCAGTCAGCGCGCGACCAAGAGTGGCGTTAGAAAAATACCGTACAAAATCTGTGTATTCATTTTAGAAGAAGCAATAAAATGCAATAAAATGAGAAAACTGCTGCAATTGCGGCGCATGCATAATATTCATCTGTCTATGTGTTCACATGGCTGTGGCAATTGAAATAAGTATATGTACATATATATGTGTGTGTTCATGTGCCGCACAGATGCTGCAATCAGAGTGCCGCCGGTGGATTTAGTCTCTTTTCAGTTGCCTGAGATTATCAAATCGTCTTATTGTAATTCCATATAATTATTTTTTTATTGCTTTTGGGGCGGCATTAAATCAGAAATTACTCAATGCGTTCACTCGAATATTTGATGTTGACATAAAAAAGTTCCACGAAATGAATCTCATTCAAAATTGGATTTTATATACCCTACACGCTTTGGTTTCTAAAACGGGCGGAGGTGAGCTGGAGTTGGAGATAATTAAATGCTTGTTATTAGATGCAAACTATTATACGCCTTGTGACCAAGTTAAGTGTGTGTGTGTTAGTGATCTCAAGTGTGGTGGATTAGAGCTATCAGTGGTGACCTATTTAGACCTATTTGTTTTATCATACAATTATAAGACTCATTCTAGGATTTCTGAGAACTTGAGTTCAGCTCCATTTATTCAGTACACCAACTTCATTGCAGACAAAGTAGTACCATACTGATGCAAAGTTTGATAAACAATTTACTTTTTTGAATAATTGCGTATATGGTATACATTTCGCAATTAGTTTCTAAACCGTTAAGGTCAGATGATCTGGGTATCAAACAAAATATTGAAATAAAATTGTAATATATTACCATAAGTACATATGTATGTGTAATTTAATGTTTTTAAGTATGTTTTCTAATATTTGATGACAATTTTAGTGACTATTTTTTATAGCTCTCTCTGTTGTATAATCTAGAAAGCATAATCAATTAAATTTGACGCCAATTTTACTTCTCAACGGCAACTTATATGTACATACATACAGTCGTAAATATACTTTTAGTTATATACGAACATGTAGCTGCAAAGCAAAAAGCTCACAGACTTAATCGGTCACTTTGGACAATTTGTTGTTGATGTCATCGGCGCCACTAAAACGTACAACGCGCTTCAAAATACATGTAATTTTTTTAAATAAAACTTTTTTTAATTTCTGCTTGCCGCTGTCCCACCCGATGCGCTCTTGGTGTCCATTCGCCGACTGGTCTTTGGACCCACACATAGAAATGATTTAATCGTTAAACAGTTGCCCGGCAGCATTAATTACATACTACTTGCCGCTCCTGCTCTTGCTGCTCTAACTTTTAGCGGCTAACGGCAATTTAAAGTGTGTGTCTCTAAAATGAGTGATGAAAAAAAAATTGTAGAAAAGCCTAATGGCGCTTTTATGGCGCATTTGAGGCGCCACTTGATGTCCGTCCGCAATTTGAGTGCTTTTGCTAGAATATACATACGTATTTATTTTTGAAAACTGTTTGCGGCATGGCTTTGTGTTTGCGAATTACTTTACGCTTCAATTCGTTCGTTATTTTCAAGCATTTCAATTATTAATTGTATGTCATTTGAAGTTTAGTTGTGCCAATTGAAGACTGATGGGTTTCTCAACACTTTCCAGCTAGAAAATTAAACAGTTTAACGGCATTTTTTAACAATTAATTTATGATGGCAAATAAACATGTAGACGCAGATGAATTGCTAATCGGACTCACATACTCCGGCATTGAGTCATTAATAAAAATATTTTTTGTGTTTTTTCTATGATTTGAAGAGAAACAAGCAATTTAAAAATAACAGCGTAGACATTTCTCAAAAAACCTGGCGTTCCACATGCAATGCGTACAACGTGCCACCGTGCCACCTGCCACGAGTTTTACACAATTTATTTGCGCACAAATACACAGACCTCTGTAGGTATGTTTGTGGCAATAAATGTTACCCATTCGTTGCGCGGCATAAGTACTCGCCGAAAACACAAACACATGCACACCTGAAATCACACAAAGTACGATGAATTCTTCAATGATACACCGCCACGCAATTTTCACGAATATTTTCATGAACTTATTTCTAAAGTCACTTTTTTAATGAAGCACTCTGAAAATTTCGTGCACAATTATAAAATTTTAGTTTATTTGCAGTTTATTTCTTACACTTTTCATCAGTATAAAATCAAAAACAAAAACACATGCACTTGTATGCGTAACGGCGCTGAGGATACCTGCAAATTCCCTCACGTAACGGTTTAAGCGCTTACGATTTCGTTAAATCTATTTTACTGCAATGTTTTAATAAGTTTTATCCAAATTGAGCGGCAATTAAAGTCGATTAAGTACGTATTTCAATTTCAATTATTCAATTATTTGTTATCATACTAATGCTTATACATATGTATGTAACTAAGCCCAGGCGTTCGTGCTGTTTGTCGAATAACTTTTCAATTACAAATAAGACAAGCAAAATATTAATGAAAAAGTAACGAAACAAATTCGTGAAAAATTGTTTTCAAAACCACCGAAAAATAATGACCGAAAGAAGCAGATGATATGCGGTAAAGCGTTTGATAAACGTGTTATGCGCCTAAAAGCGACCTATGTATATTGCTAATAGTTTGTCCAGAATATTACAAAAACTTCTATATTTTTCTAACTCATAACTATATTTTTCATGACGCTAGAGAGGAGGCTGCGTTCTTTACCTATTTTATTTAAGTAACTCTCAAGTTTTATTTATTGGGAGAGTCGAATAATAAAGTACGTTGGAAATCTTATTTCACGTTCTGAATAAATAAACAAATATGTACATATCAAGCGGGCATAACTGTGATGATCCCTAATCTGGAACCAACCACTAATAATCCATTTTTAAACTAAAACAAGAAAAAAAGGTTAACTTCGACCGAAGCTAATATACCCTTCACAGGTGCATTTATTTATTTATTTATTTATTTATTTTTTTTTTTTTTGATGATATTTAGCCAAAGTTGCCCATATATGAAGTTGGTTTTGATGGGTCGGTTTGTATGGCAGTCCGACCTTAACAATTCTTTTGAAGATTAAAGCGAATCTTGGGCAATAGTCAATGCTAAATTTCAAGAAATGTTTCTTGTTACATAAGAACTTAATTTTGATTTTCAATTTGTATGGCAGGTTTTGTTATCCGATCTGCAAAATTTCTTCAACTATTGTAGCGTTGTCTTAGAGAATAAACACCTCAAATTTGCAGAATATATCTCGTTAACTGAAAAAGTCTCCAATGCAAACATTTGATTCCGATCATTCAGTTTGTATGGCGGCTATATGTTATAGTTAACCGATCTGAACAATTTTTTTAGAGATTACATTATTGTCTTAGAAAATAATCTATACCAAATTTCGTCAAGATACCACGTCAAATGTGAAAGTTTTCCATACAGGTCATTTGTTCCGATCTGAATAATTTCTTCCGATATTACATTATTTTTATGAAAAATAACTCTTACCAAATTTCGTGAAGATATATCGTCAAATGAGGAAGTTTCTCATACCAGCACTAGATTTCGATGGTTCAGTTTGTATGGCAGCTATATGTTATAGTTAACCGATCTGAACAATTTCTTCGGAGATTATA
>NW_017537135.1:0-10405 GCF_001853355.1 Bactrocera latifrons
GAACCACCACTACTCGAATGCGCCCTATGTCGCCGTCGTCATCGGTTGCCACGCTGTGGCATCTTCAAGGGGATGACCCCTCAGCAACGCCAGCAGGTCGCTCAGGCACATGGCCATTGTTTAAATTGTCTGGCGCCCACCCATCGTACGCAAGAGTGCACAACGGGCTATCAGTGCCAAATATGCATGCGGCACCACCATACCCTACTACACCGCACCGCTGTACCCGACGCCGGACGTCGTGATGTGCCTCGCAGCCGTAATGCCATCCAAAGGCCCTCGCGATCGCAACCGCGCAGACCGGCATACCGTATAGAGGGGTCACATTCCTGGCGTCAGCGCACTCCCACGCCGAACCGGAGACGCCAGCACAGGTCACAATCGAGCCGCCCGACAGGCCTCAGCAACGTGGTAGCCACGCTGCAACGGCTTCAGAGGCTACTAGGCTAGATACTCGCCTAGGGGGGCCAGGATGTACAAATAAGCATCCTCCCCCGACCTCAACACACACACACCACATTATCACACCACATCGACTCAAACTTACATCACTAACACGCCACATTCACCACATTATGCTTAGAACCCACATTCTACACTACTCACGAGAGCAGCGCACACCGACACCTACACACACGTACACCAACCACAGCAGTCACACCATTCTATTCAGCACCAACGGGGATAAAGAAGGACCGATTACTAGCCCCAAGCTCAGTTCGTTCTACGACATTATCAGCGATCGGTCAGACTTTTGTAAATCCAGTTTCCTTTTATCCGCCGCCATCCTCTTGGGAAACCAACCGCGTTATAACGGAGTTAACCGCACCGCAAAAACCGTGTAGCTACAATTTTTTCATTTTTTCAAAGAAACTGTGTTGGTGCAATACTTTTAAATAAACTGTGTTGGCGYAATTTTCCATTTTTTTGTAAATAAAACCATCCGCAACGAAAGATCAGCTTTTTTCCGCTATAGATTGTTTTTGGTGAAGTGAAAGAAAGGTGAGTGCACCATATAACACAATGGATTCTTGACTTACTTTCTCGAGCTGTTTTGCAATTTTTTTAATTTTTTTTAATATAATGCTCTGAAAATTATTCCTTCTTTTATTACCAGAATCACTCGGCTCGGGAGACGGYACTGGCAGCGAAGAAGTATCGGTTGGCGACATAGGCATCGCTGAGGGCGATGGTAGGCATACCGGTGATRACAATGGAGATGCAGCAACAAATGTACAAGACGCAGCCGTTTCCACAGAAATTTGGAGTGGTTCGGAGTTAGTAGAACCTTTTTAAAAATGTATATATGTGTGTAAATATAAATAATATATTGAATTACAAACAAATGTTTCTTACTTTGAAAACTTTCCTCCATTAAGCTCTCGGCGTTGTAGCTGATGTACGGCAACAGTACGGCTCTCATTTTATCATAAAGTGGCCACTGCGAGGGAGAACCGCCTGTTGACCCGACTGCTGTCTTCTCTTTCCTGTAAAACATGATATATATGTAAAAACTCTATTTCTCCTTAATTTTATTTAAGTACATACCTATATCTCTATGAAAGGTGCATTTTCGATTTAATTTCTGCCGCTGCGAAATGCACACCTTGTTGCTGCAACTCCATTGCCATTTCCTCCACTGTGTGGTTGTATTTTCTAGGACCGCGAAAAGCACTTATTTTGGTCTGCCAAAATTCAATTAGTAGGGCTTCTGCCCTATCACTCCAACAACTTTTTTTTTATATTTTTGCTTTTCCATTTTTGAAATTAATACCAAGTGACAGCTGTATTTTTGTATGGAATGTAAACAAATATCAAGTGACAATTTAGGGCCGGCAAAATATGTCTTACAAAAAAATCGATTAAACTAGAGCAGGCACCGATTATAATGAGTGGAATGTAAGTTTTCAAGTAGTTTTYAACGAAAACTGTGTTTTCGTTTGACAGATTTTACATGGACGAAAACACAAGTTTTCTTGCGAAAACCAGTTTTTCCCACGAAAACATGTTGTCGTTGTCGGTCCGAACATAGTATAAGAGAAAAAGCACCGTTTGTTCAGACTGGTATTGACCGCTACATCAACGCAACGTAAAAAGGAAATTATGTCCAGTTAAATCAGCGGTCAACATCAAAAAGTTTCAACCAGGCACGCCAAATAATAAAAAGCTAAAAATCCTAAATGGCAACAGATTTACCTGACTGAGTAAACAACCTAAGGACGATGCAAAGGGTACCACCTACTATCTTGAGCGGAGCTCAAATACGCTTGTCTCAAAATTAAACAATAATTGGATGTCATGGATGTTGTAAAGTAATTGTCAAACAATAACAAGAATTACTACTCTTACTAACTGAAGAGCTCRAAAGGCCTAGATGTTGTCATTAAAAATATAGAGTCTTCKGTAGACTCTAACTATGTTAAAGAAGCATTGGAAGAAGATGGTTGCAGTATTAAATCAGTGGTAAACATTTTTAACAGGAACAAAGTCCCACAACCAATGTTCAAAATATAATTGATGCCAAATTCTAGTCAATTTAAGAAAAACGAAACACATCCCATTTGCAACCTAAAATTTCAATTCCATCGCAGAGTTATCGCTGAGGAACCACAAAAAAGAAACGGTCCAGTACAATGAATAAACTGTCAAGAGTATGGACACACGAAATAATATTGCATCCTACGCAGTGTCTACGTGGTGTGTGGTGATTTACATCAAAGATCAAAATGTACCCTCAAGAAAGAGGATTTAAATAAAAAATGTAGTAATTGTAGGTGAAATAACACTGCAAACTATAGGGGTTGCCCTGTATATAAAGACTTAAAAAACAAGTAATCAAATGATTCTAAACCGGGCACTATTAAAAATAGGGCTACACAAGTTAGCTTTGCAAATGTGGTGAACGGCAACATTGGGCAAATGCTATTGCCTCAAAACAAAAAAAAAATGGAAGTGTTGAACCCAATGTATGCAACAATTTATGTCTACAATTCAAAATATAATTCAAGAGATAATCAAATCACAAAACAAATTGTTGCAAAGTTTCTAAGTACATATTGAATGTACTGATCATTTGTATATGGAATGCTAACGGTGTTACCCAACGTAAATTGGAGTTTATTAGATTTTTTGATGAATATATATGAATATGATATAAATGTTAATCGTGGCCATGCAAACCTTACCACTCAAAATTTACAAGTATTGGGCATATTTGATTACATTTTGTAGCGGTTCTTTTTGCGGTATAGAAATAAAGATAAAGTTGATCGAAGAAGGTGATCGTCGAAAGTGTACCAGTTCGGAACACACCGACGGTAACGTGTAAGTGTTTATGGAACGGTATATAACGGAAAAATTTTAAATGTTTAAGTTGCTGTAAAAAGGGGTATTTCGTTGCTCAGAGTAGAGAAAAACAACAACTAAACAACAATCAGAAGAGTGACAACAACAACAGTCGGATTGAAACAGTTACATGCAGGTTTTTGGTGCGTCGACAGCGGCGCCTCATTTATGCTGCGATCGAAATATGTTACGCGAGTTCGAAGAATATTTACAAGCGATCATACTAGCGGGTAACAACAAATTTCAGCTACTGGCAGAGGAGTTGTGTATTTGAAGTCGAACATGTGTGACGTTACATTTTTTGAAGTGTTGTATGTATCAGGGTATGTGGCATTGCACACTTCGTTACGGTTGCAAAGGCAGTCAACAGTGCATACATTGCAGAATTCAACAAGTAGTTTTACGTTCAAATAAGGATCTGTTTATTCTACAGAGAAATAAAAACACATTGTTTTTTCAAGGAAATCAATTGATGATGCTATGAAGTTACATTCGCGCTATGATCACATTAATTTTGCCAGCCTACGATTATTGAATGAGAAGCAAATTGTTCGCGGAATGAAGGTTAGAGGACTCCAAGAAATTTGTTGTACTGCGTGCATGACTAGCAAATGTACGCAGACACCGTAAAGCAGTACAGAAAGGCTATCAGCGGAGTTCCTACGGCATACCGGAATTGATTCGGATTTCAACCGACCAAGGGCTGTTTTTTCGGCGATTTAACCCCGTTTGGATCGCTGAGTACTAATTTGTGTTTATCGTCACTAGAGCAACGCCTTGCAGCAGGGCTGCTCCGCATCCTCTTGACTCGTGCTGGCATTGAGTCCAACTCGGGCCCAGAGGAATTTTTCTGCTGCGTATGCGCAAAAAGGCTCCATCCAAACTGCACCTCGGTCAGGTGCAATACATGCAACGGATTGAGCCATCTTAAGACCTGTCCAGGCCTTAAGACCTGTCCAGGCCTTAAGACTCATAGGGAGTGGACCACGCGTTACGTGGCCTCATGTTGCCTGCGCAATACTACGACTCAAGCCTCTATGGCTATGCAATCTGCACAGTTCGCGCGCCGCCACTCAGCCCGAGTGGCCAACAGATGACCTCCACGGTCAGGAGCTCACACAAGCAACATAGCTTCATTCTTGTCGAGCTCGAAATATTTAATATACACATCCCCCCACTTACATGTTGCCCTACAGGATATCACCCGAATATAGGTGCGCTACTTCGTGGTGTGAACCGTCTGGTACTAAGCGACTTTAACGCGCACGATGATCTTTGGCATTCCCGCCTGTCAAATGAGCGCAGGGGGATGGAGCTGGTGGAACAGATTGACGATTCGGCATTCTGCACAATGAATGACGAAGGCCTCACCAGAATTATGGGCACCAGTAATAGCTCGCCTGATATTACCATTGTTAGTGGTGGTCTGATAAATAGCATAACCTGGCGACCGATACTAACTCTCGCATCAGACAATCTGCCCATAATTATCTCGATCAAGAAGCCTCCCGATTTCGTTTCTGTGGACAACCGCACCTACATAACTCTAAAACAGCTAATTGGGTCGGCTTCACAGAATTTACCGAGAGCACCTTCAACGYTCTACCTATTCCCATGACGTATGCGTTGGCGAATGTCAAATCCGCAAGGTGATCRCTGCAGCTACCGCTCGCTTCATCCCGGCTGGAAGAATAGCGGAAATCCGTCCCAATTTCCAAACCGAAGCAGCCCAGCTAACGAGCGCGAGACGCCATGCCGATCCCGGGGATCCCCGAATAAGGGCTCTCAATTCGGAGATTCGGCGTATGGTTTATCACCATCCTCGGGCAAAATGGATAGATCACCTGAAGTCCTGCAACCTCTCCACCGGTGTGAGTAAGCTTTGGGCTACTGTCAAAGCTTTGTCTAATCCGAAGAGACATGACGACCGAGTTGAAGTTCAATCTAATGATAATGCCTCTTCGGACTCGAAGAAGTGCGCGAGCTATTTTAGCCGGTAGTTCACACTGCAACCTTCGGTAGACAAAGCCAAGAGATGTGTTAACCGACGGCTGCGCAAAAGCCAAACAACTGCGCGCCGAWTACTTTCACCGATGAAGAGGTTCAAAGTGTCATCAAAAAAACAAAATTATCCAAATCCATTGGCCCTGATAGAATCAACATGCTAATGCTAAAGCACCTGGGCTCAACGGGAATAAGTTACCTCACCAAGATCCTCAACCTGTCACTGACCACTCTTCAAATACACGATGTGTGGAAAATCGGAAGAGTGGTCCCACTACTGAAACCTGGGAAACCCGCCAACAAAGGGGAATCTTATCGCCCAATAACTCTCCTCTTCCCAGTAATGAAGACGCTTGAGGCCTTGGTACTCCCAACTTTCACTCACCACCTGAGCCTAGCCAGTCACCAGCATGGTTTCCGAAAAGTGCACAGCACCACCACAGCACTTAGCCAGAACCACCCTGTGAGAGAACGACCCTCGTAGCGTTGGACTTGTCAAAAGCTTTAGACACAGTCAACCACACAACTCTACTGCAGGACATCGAAAAAACTACGCTTCCTCCAGGGCTAAAGAGGTGGAGGAAACATCTAAAATGAGAAGAATTAAACAGAGGGTTCCGCAGGGTGGTGTCCTCCCGCCCTACTGTTTAACTACTACATCTCGAAACTCCCACAACCACCAGAGGGGGTTTCCATAACCTCGTACGCTGATGATTGTACGATATTGACGTCGGGCAATGGAATCGGTGGCATGTGTTCGAAGGTAAACAACTACCTCTCCGACCTTTCTCGTTTTCTATGCTCCTTCTCTCGACATACGAATGCGATTATCGCCAATGTACAGAGCCGCAACAAAATCCTCAAGTTGCTAGCCGGCAGCACATGGGGAAAAGACAAAGAAACGTTGTTGGCAACTTATAAGGCAATCGGCCGGCCAGTCCTTAACTACACAGCACCAATATGGTCGCTTGGATGCAGTGGATAGTAGATGAAGAAATTTCAAACCTGCCAGAATACTGCACTCCGGACAACGACGGGATTTCTTGTTATGTCTCCCATAGAACACCTCCACAGTGAGACGCTTATGCTTCCTGTAAAGGAGCATAATGAACTCTTCTCCAAACAGTTGCACCCATCTGCTTCGGACCCAACTGACTTTCGACAAGTACTGACCGCCATTCATAGTGGGGCCATCAACACCTTCACCGACTCCCTCCCCGTGAATGGCGTTCTTGGAGTCAAACCACCACCCATTGCAGACGAAGAGCTCGAGTTGCCGCCAGAGATGGGAGTGACCATAGCGCAACTTCGTTCTGGATACTGTAGCAGGTTAAACTCCTACTTATCCAGAATTGACCCAGACATACCCAATGTATGACCTGCATGCAACGAGTCCTCGCATGATACAAATGACTCTTACCACCCAAACAGAGATTAGATAACCGTTAAAACAACAACAACAGAATTTCATCACTTGTGGTGGCGCAAGATATTTTCTAACGTTTATTGATGACAAAGCGCGATACGTTTTTGTTTATTTTTTTAAGAGTAAAGATGAAGTCTGCAATAAATTTAAAGAATTTAAAAACATGGTAGGGTGCCAAAGTGGCAAAAAACTTAAAGTATTACGCAACGATAATGGTACAGAGTTCGTAAATAATACGTTTGATAATTTTTTAAAAGAAAATGGTATAGTACGACAACTTACTGTACCATACAAATCACAGCACAACGGAGTTGCAGAAAGGTTCAATTGGACGCTACTTGAAATGGCGAGGAGTATGTCAGTCAGTTCGGATGTGAACGAAACTCTTCGGGCAGAGGCTTTTTACACTGCAGCATATCTACGAAACAGTGCGCCAACAAGAGCATTATACTCGATGACGTCATATGAAGCATGGCATGGTTATAAACCAATGGTAGGACATTTGCGTCTATTTGGTTGTGTGGCAATTGCTTTAGATAAGAGGCAAAGCAATAAGTTCAAACCAAAAGGCAAGGAGTACATATTGGTAGGATACTCTGATGTATCAAAAGCGTACAGGTTATACAATCGTGGGACGAGACGATTGATAGTTCGTAGAGATGTATATTTCGTTGAGTAAATGGGGCGAAACCAACAAACGAATATGCAAACGGCGGAATTGCCAAAAGGGCCGAAAGCAGTGCGCAGCAAGTGGGTTTTTGCTTTAAAGAAAGACAAAAACGGTAAAATAGAACGTTTCAAAGCAAGATTAGTTAAAGGCTGCTCGCAAACGTACAGTGTAAATTAGAAAGATACATTTTCACCGGTGGTACGGTATAGCACAATAAGAATGACTTTTGCGATTGCGGCCGAGTAAGGTTTATATCTGCACAAAATAGACGTTTCAACAGCATATTTCAACAGCGAGTTGTTTGATGAAATTTATGTCACGCAGCTAAGTTTRTAGATAAACGTTAGCGAAATCATTGCCCGAAGTTGAAAAAGGCATTGCGTGGACTTAAGCAGTCTAGGCAGCAATGTAACATCAAGTTGGACGGCATATTAAAAAGTATTGGATTCCAACCGCTTAAAAGCGAACCGTATGTATATGTAAAGTACTATAGTGGTCACATCAAATTATAGCAGTATACGACCTAAATTATAATGAGAGTAAATGTAAGAAGGCCAACCAAATGCAGTCCCAATCATTAATAAGTTCATTGATGTACCTTTCAGATTTCCCTTCCTAAGCATAAACCGGGCCAAACGGTCGTACGACCAAAATGAACAACAAAAACAAACGGTCGTACGACCAAAATGAACAACAAAAACAATAAACAACAACAACCAAAACATCAACAACGGCTAACAGCAGCAGCAGCAAAAGTACCATAAGCAAGAGGGGCTAGACGAAGGTTTATCTTCCTGGATGCCCTGTCGCCGGAAGAACGATCACTATTTGAGGAGCACGCACGCGGCGATGACGACGTGCCCTCCTGCAGCGGTACTCAGCGTAGTGTGTCCGCCGCGAAAACGGTAAATCGCGCGAACGCCGCCACCGCAACCCCCTCGAGCAGGATCGACTGCGGAGAGGAGGGTGATTTCACAAAAGTGGAATCGGRGCGCGAATGAAAAAGGAGATGTCAACGAGGGAACATCCCATGTACCCCGGAACCAGGACGCCCAGGAGGTCACGATGACCCACGCAGAGCAGGAATGAGCGGAGCCACTCTCAAGTGGTACCTTAGATTCCTCCAAGACGGCATGACACCGGAGACAGCTGAAAAGCGAGCTCTGTGTAGGAGCAGGGGAAGCAACCCCTCTCCCAATAATGCGCGACGCGCAGGTGGCAGGGGAAAACGCGTCAACCCCAACCCGCAGACGACGAGAACCGCAAGCCGTAAGTACGCAGAGGCCGTGAGGAGCATCCGGATGGCAGTGTGCTCCGCAACCACCCCGCGGAGGCCCTAGGGTCCGAACAGCTGGCGGCTCTCCAGGACTGCCTAGCCTTATCGATAGGCGATGGCTAGACCGGCGTCTTTAACGGCATTTTCTTCGAGGGCGGTATTTTGCTGGTCGACTGTCAGATGAGAGGTCGGCCACCTGGCTGAAGGAAATCATGACAAGGCTAGAGGGTTGGAAGGCACCGGCCGTGTGTYAAGAGAGGCGAAGAAATACCGCAACTACACAGCATGGGGGCATTCTTTCCTAGAAGCGCTGACAAGAACTACGATTTCGGGTTTAGTCTAGTGAGAAACCAAAATGAGGACCTAAGTACCTCGGCGTGGAAAGTCGTAACGAGCAGTGTTGAGGGTTCAGGTTGGAACCTCAACATTACAGTGGATGACGAATCCTATTAATACATTAGAAATATATGTATGTTGGCAACGCTGATTTGCAAGAAAAATCAACGAAAGAAAATTGTACAAGGAATAAAATATATATCAAAAGTTATTAATTTAAAGCATTATAAAAGCTTTGAAAGCTATATATATTTGTTTTGTATTGTGTCTAGTAAAATTTAAAAATAAAAATGCAGCCAACCAAAAACTTAGAGGACCCTTAACTAAGGACCTAAAAATAAGAAATGAGATTGTAAAAAAGTTCATGCGAATGGAAAATAACTACCCACAACATATCAAGTAAATGGAGCAGGCAGCAGCATGACCAAAAATATAAAACCACAACATAATTGATATTTAGTGTGGTGTCGTGCTACTTTATAACTGATTTTTTCCGAAACTTCAAGTTTTTACGCCCAACATGCCCTTTAAAGGAAGCACACAGCCGACGCACATGTGTGGCAAATGCAATTCCATCATTCATGCTAAATCACCAAGTGTATTATGTACTGGCTGCCGTATATGGACTCATTCTAAATGCACTGGGCTCACTAGACCTGAATTCACTGAACTAGATAATAATATCAAGTTGCAAGGCTTCCAATGGAAATGTGACCCCTGTAAATTAGAGGACGACCCTAAATCCGATAGCGATGATGATGACAATATAACTATGTGTAAGCTAAAAAGTCTGCTTGACGCTCAATATTCTAAACTTGCTGCCTCGTCTAGGATGTCTTGAACCAAACCAAGAAGCACAAGCACACGGATGACAAATGTACTGGGCTTGAGAGCAGACTGAGAACTAGGTAAGATAGTTATTTACGCTGGTTTGTAGGCAAAGATGTACAGCGGCAAGGGAAGCGGTTTCGGTACAGCTCCGATTTTCTACCATTGACTTTTTGACAAAGTTTGGTTGTCCGTGACAACGTAGTTTTTGTATGAAACAATGGGTGGGTGTATATATTTACATACAAAGTTTTGTCTAGACAAATTTACAAACATAATGCGAATGATTCTTTCAAATTTGTTTACATGAACACAAAATTACATATGTACATATGTGAATATGTGAGCATTATGCGTATGGCTTTTTAAAATCTGTTTACAAGTACACATAATTATATGCATATGACTTAAGGTTTTATCAAAACTTCAAATGTCCAAAGTAAATAAATACATACATATGTATAAAAATATATAACTTAAAAAACATATTAATTATATTTATAACAACGTTGACTGCGTT
>NW_017537135.1:10426-19920 GCF_001853355.1 Bactrocera latifrons
TATGCCTTAAGATTTTATCAAAATTTCAAATGCCCAAAGTAAATAAATACATACATATGTATATTAATATATAACTTAAAAAATATATTAATTATAATTATATTAATAAAATATTTAAGTAATATTCCAAATATGACTTAATTATACATTTCAACAGATTTAATGGAATTCATCATTAATTGGGTCAAATTGCACTTACGTACATATGTATGTAATATATATACATTTGAGCTGTGTTATCAAATTTTGGGGAATATCCATAGCGGTTTGCGCATTGTAAATATGCGAATCTGTAAGCGTACATTGAAATTTGCATCACTTTTCTCATTTAACAATGAAAATGCTCAATTCTGCTATTAATATTTTTGTGGTGAAAGACCAACGTTTTGACAATCGGCACACCCTGAACCTTCTCTATATTATACGTTCTCTGCCTTAACGAAGAATGGTGATACATCTAAGACAATAAATTATGTCAATGATGTTCCTAAATTAGTAGATACAAATTTTCGCTCGATCATCGATAAGATAAACCCAACCAAGTCCGCAAGTCCATTACCGAACATAAGAGGCCTTCGAACCAAGCTCAGTGATTTCATCACAGCAACGTCAACTAGCAGCATCGATGCCTTCTGTATTTCTGAGCCATGGCTTCATCCTGCTATTCACGACGGGGAGGTAATAGACGACTCATTTAACATTTTCAGGCAAGACAGAAATAATTCAACAAGTATCAGTGAACGCGGTGGTGGTGTCCTCGTAACATTAAAAAAGTACTTCAATGCTGAGTGTATCCACATTCCCGTTGATAGCCTAGAACAAATAAATGTGAAAATTAAGTGCAATTACTCTAATATCACCGTTGGGTGTGTTTACATTGCCCCTAGAGCTTCACTCAACGTATACCAGATTTATCTTGATACGCTTTACTACTTGAAAGATAAACACAGGGACGCCAACTTTATTATCACTGGAGATTTAAATCTTCCTAGTAGTTCACCACGTTCAGATTGCGAAAATTTACTTTATGAAAGTTTCTCTCTAATGGAATACATACAATTCAACAAAATCTTAATTGACAGTAATAACTTACTTGATATTTGTTTCAATGACCAACATATTGAGCGTACCCAGGAAATTACTATTATAGATTGGTATCATCCAGCTTTGGATATCTCAATTGAGCTTCAACCGAGTCTTAAGTCTACATTGTCACCTTACTTAGACTTCATGAATGCTACCTATGTCAACCTCAATAATTTTTGCCTAAACACAGATTATTCTAATCTTTACTCATCGTCCTCCATAGACAGCAAAATCAAAGCACTACATAATCTCAACCTATGTTCCTGCTGGTATACCGAAAGACAGTCTCTTTCCTCGTTGGTTTTCAAGTGAACTAAAACATAAAACGCTACTCAAGAAAAAAGCTCAGGCTACCTATAAGAAACACAATACTAGTCCTATAGTAAGTTTAGTAGGGTCCAAGAGGACACTGATTCTTTCTGGCATTTTGTGAAGAACAAAAGATGAAGCAGCGATTTCCCATCAACCATGTCCTGGAGCAACTGTACAGCCACCTCAGGCTTGGAGATCAGCAATATGTTCGCATCGTTCTTCAAAAGTGTCTACATTCAAGATTCATGCCAGAGCTCTTCATCACCCAATAATGATCCTCCAGCTATTAATATCTTAGATGAGTTTGCTGTCAGTATCAATGAAGTCCATAAATGTCCAATATCTCTGAATACCAAGAAAGGAGCTGGTCCTGATGGCCTACCAAACATCTTTCTCAAAAGTTGTGCCACAGGCCTCAGTGAACATCTCACACATATCTTTAGTTTTTCGCTTCACAATGGCACTTTCTCAACTGATTGGAAGATCTTTTTTGCGTGTCCTATTCATAAGGACGGCCCAAAGGCAGATGTCTCCAACTATAGACTAGTTTGCATTCAATTTGMTCTTGCTAAACTCTTTGAAAAGATAGTTCTTCCTCAACTGACTGCTTTCTTCTCAAACATCAGCACCAGTAAACAAAATGGATACGTCGGTGCGAGATCCACTACCTACAGCCTGTTCCTTTACGTCAATTACCTGCTTGAATCTCTAAACAATGGTAAAGTAATTCATTCCATCTACACAGATTTTAGCAAAGCCTTCGATAGAGAGGATCACAACATCTTACTGAGTAAACTAAGCAAGCATGGCATCCAAGGTAACGCACTTAACTGGTTGCAGTCGTATTTGATTGGTAGGCAATTCAAAGTTAAAGTTGATGTTAACCTCTCTATCAAGAATGACGTAACATCTGGGGTGCCGCAAGGTTCGCATTTGGATCCCACTCTTTTTAATATATTTGTAAATGATATCGGTGAGTTCTTCCGATCTGACTAAAGTTATTCAGAGCCATATCTTGCGAACAGGATACTGTTACTCTCCAAAGTGACATTGAGGCACTCTCGACCTGGTGCCACAAAAATAAACTTGATCTGAATATCAAAAAGTGCGCTGTTATATCATTTTCACGATCACACAACAGCACTCCACCTAATTACAACTTAAGTAATGAGGCAATAAATGTAGTTGAACAAGTAAAGGACCCGTTCATACTCATCCACAACAAATTGACATTCAGCAAACACATCGACAAGTTCTTACATCAGGTTTTCATAGTTCTTGGTTTTATAACTCGGACAAATAAATACTTTAAGAACTCCAACTCCATTCTGTATCTTTTTTCCTCGCTGGTCCTCCCAGTCCTGGATTATGGTAGTGTAATTTGGTCACCTTTCATTGACGTGGCAATCACCCGTGTTGAAAGAGTTCAGGCGAAACTATGTAAACTTCTACTTTAAAGTCGTGAATGGATTAATTGATGCTCCGGCATCACCAGCTGTTTCGAGTTGGCGCCGACGGGTTTCTTTTTAGGATACAACCGCCTGTTAAAAACAAAAAACTACAAAAAATTACGCGCTCAACGGCCCACACAATTGCATCGCGTTGCTTGTCAACTCGCTGCATATTGAAGTGGATGTCTACAACGGCTTACTCAACGCATTCATCCCTGACATAAAACGACGTATATTAAAATTCCCCTAGTCAAGACAAATTTAATTTTTTTTTTACTTGCTGTACTATAATTTCTATTTAATAATTATATTATAATTTTATATTTCCCCTCGAAATCAATTTATATTATATTTCTTCATAAATATATGTTGTATAATGCCGATTGGCGTGAAATTATTAGATAAAAAAAATAAAAAGGATTCAGGCTGAACTTCCGGTTCGGCAAAATTGTAATGAGGCCATGGAGGACCAAGGCTACGTCAACCGTAGCCAGCTCAGCAGTGCAGGAGGCGACGGAAACTGTAGTTTCTCTAGCGAGAGACCCCGTTCTTATGTAGTCGTTAGAGCAGATATAGACTTTTTCTGTATTTCAGAGTCTCTAACGCAAGGTCTGGTGGCGGTACAGGTGAAGGACAGGGAAGGTTCGGACTTCGTCCTCGCATCCGCATACTTTCCTAGAGAGACGGCCACAGCGAAAAGMACTCCTTGTCAGATCACAGGATAATTCGTTTTTCTCTGAGGGTAGAAGTCGAGGACCTACCCCCGACACGCACCCCTAGAAATACGAACTGTGGTATTTTCAAAGAGACCTTAGGTAAAAACTTACACCACTTACAAAACTTAGGTACACCACAGTTGGACTGGAGAGCAGACTGAGTGCCATAAACCAGTCCATTATGRACGCCTATCATTGTGCCTGTCCTGGGAGGAGGAGCTTACCGTGCTCCAGGACCTCATCATGGAGAAGGTATTTAGAGGAGACGATTACGCGGCGTCCTTCCATTCCCACGATAGTCGGGTCTACGAAAACTGGAACGGACCCGGATTTTTATCCGGCCAAGGACTGTCAACTCGGCAGAATTCTGCCGTTACAACAACAACGCGGCGTCCTTCCTGGGAGTGGAGTTCAAGGGAGGCTTGCTGCAAATCGATTGCATAGACGAGGAGTCCGCCAATTAGCTGCGGGAGTTCTCCCCAAAGCTGGAAGGTTGGAAGGGTCCCGTCCTCTGCGCAAAAAGGGCAGAGGACCTGCCAATCATGCGCAGCATGACCGTGTTCCTCCACAGATGTGGTGACAAACCCTACAAATTTGCTCTAGGTCTGGGAAAGAACCAGAACCGGGGCCTCAGCATCTCGGCCTGGCGCGTTGTCAGCAGCAACATGGAGGAAATAGGCGGCATGAAAGGATGGAGACTGTACTTGTACATAGACGACGAGTCGTACAAGTACGTCCGGGCAGCGAGCTTCTGCCTGTTTTACAGGTTTAGCAAGGTGGTCATGCGGCCCCACAAGCCCGCAGCCACTGGGAGCAAAGGAGCGGAGAAGGCTGAAACTCAACAAGACGTTAGTTCCAAAAAACAGGCAGCGACTGCGGCAGCCCCGGAGGTCGAAGCAATGCAGGTGGTGAATCAACCCAGGTTAAAGGCCTCAAGACGGAACGAAACAAGGTAATCTGGGATCTTTCTAGCGAGAAACCTAGAACCTGCATAGTTGTCAGGAATAACGTTGAATTCTTCTATATTTCAAAGTTCATGACGCAGGATTTAGTGGCGGTGCAAGCCAGGGACGTCGAAGGCACGGACTTTGTCCTGGCTTCGGCCTACTTCCCAGGGGAGGCATSCACGGCATCCCCTGAGATGGTGGAAAAATTGGTGGAGTACTGCAGGAGGCATCGGCTTCCCCTCATCATTGGCTGTGACGCGAACGCCCACCGCGTGGAATGGGGCAGTACGAACTGCAACATAAGAGGTGAGTCTCTTTTGGAGTACCTAGGGTGGGGCAGACTGACAATAGCGCTACAGGCCCAGGACTGGAGAGTGGGCTATCAGAGCTGAACGGGGCTGTTATCAGCGCTTATCACGGCAGTTGCCCCCTAAAAACTACCACAGATCGACGAAACTGTCCCTGGTGGTCAAGGAAACTAGCAGACCTCCGGAAAAAGGTACGCAGCCTCTTTAACAAAGCGAAACGTACAGGGGTCTGGGCAGAATATAGGAGCTATCTCACCTTGTATAATAAGGAGATTAGGTCTGCAAAGCAGGCAAGCTTCAGAAGTTTCTGTGAAAATGTCACCTCTACACCAGAAGCGGCGAGACTGCATAAAGCAATGGCTAGAGGTACAAATGATGCAGTACTAGCAATTAAAAGGGGTGACGGGACTGTCACGGYCAGCGCAGAGGACAGAGCAACGGAGCTTCTGCGTGCACACTTCCCGGAGACTGTTCGGGAAGACCAATGCTTACCCGTCGTCGAACACAGGCCATCCCGCGAGGATTGGAGAGTCGCCAAGCAACTGTACACAGCGGACTCGATCCGATGGACAATGGCCTCGTTCGAAAGACTCAAGTCTTCAGGAGTGGATGGCATCTTTCCAGCGCTGCTACAACAGGGGGAGCAGTTTTTACTGCCTCACCTGATTCGGCTGCTGAGAGAAAGCCTCGCAAGCATGGAGGACAGCGAAGGTGATCTTCATACCCAAAGTAGGTAGAAAGGACTACTCATTGGCGAAATCTTTTAGGTCAATCAGCTTAACGTCCTTCTTACTCAAAACCATGGAGAAGATCGTTGACCAGGAAATAAGGATGAAAGCGCTGAAGATATCACCCCTGCATGCGGCTCAGCATGCCTACAGAGCGGGCAGATCTACAAGCACTGCTCTGTAAAAGTTAACCTCCGAGATAGAGAGTACACTGGAAAATGGGGAGGCGATATTATAGCAAAGGGAAAATTTGAGGACACTCTCTGCGACTTGATACAAAGAGGTCTAAACTTGGCAAAGGGGTGGTGTAGGGAGGTTGAACTAAGTATCAACCCCTCCAAGACGACCGTAGTCCCGTTTACGAGACGAAGGTCCCTACCCGGCCTCAGGAATCTCACACTCAGTGGCAGGGAGATAGAAATGGCCAACGAGGTCAAATACCTCGGTCTCATGGTAGACTCCACCCTGCGGTGGAAGCAACATGTAAACCTGACCCTGGTCAAAGCGACAAAAGCGTTAATGGTGTGCAATCGGCTAGCGGGCAAGTCCTGGGGTTGTAAGCCAAGGATTGTTAGATGGTTGTACACCATGATAGTGCGACCAATAGTCACGTATGGGGCGGTGGCCTGGGCCKCAACAGCGTCGCAAACTATGGTGAAAACCAAGCTATCGAAGCTGCAGCGAATGGCCTGTGTCTGCATGACGGGCGCAATGCGCACCTGTCCAACAGCAGCACTGGAGGTTCTGTTAGAGCTTACCCCGCTTCATCTGGTTATAGGTCAGGTAGCCAAGTACACCCTCCTGCAAATAACGGCAGAGGGGTGTGGCAAAGGTAAGGTAATCTCATCCCAGGGAATGGAAAGGATATGTGGCAATATACCAATAGCCCTCCTCCCGAGGGACAGTACTACCAAAATAGTCAACTTCGTTAAAAAGTTTAAGGTAACCCTCGGCAGCAAGGATGAGGGGAATGACTCCAACCTCGAACTGTTGTTGAGGACAGCACGCTAAGGTGGTACACCGACGGCTCGAAGACCAAATCGCTTCTAGTGCAGGAGTGTAGGGAAAGGCTGAATAGCCTTGCGGAACTAAACCAGGCACACCTGATATGGGTGCCTGGCCACAAAGGGATAGCCGGCAACGAACTGGCGGACGAGCTCGCCCGCTCTGCAGCCTCCACCAAGATGGTAGGACCTKWACCCTTTASCGGAATAGGTCCCCATACCATAAAGGAGCTACTCCGCAAGGAAGAAGGAGTGGGCAGAAAGGAGCATTGGCAACTAACACACGGTTTGAGGCATGCCAAGCTGCTTATTGGAGGATTCAACCTAAGTAGGTTCAAAGTTATCATTAACCTCCCCAGGAACAAACTCAGGCTGCTGGTCGCATGGTACACTGGTCATTTCAGGCTGAATAGGCACCTATACAACATGGGCCTATCCGCCAGCGCTAACTGCCGGTTCTGCGACAGGGAGCCTGAAACTCCGGAACACCTGCTGATCGACTGTACAGCAGTCTGCAGACGCAGGTTCAAGGCCCTTTGATCAATGTTACCGGATAGGGATCGCATCGCCTCACTAGCACCGGGCAGGCTACTAGACTTCATCGGTGCGCTGGGGCTAAGTGAGTCGATGTGAGTTAGGAGAGGGCACAATAGACCTAAGGTCGCGGTGCATTCCTCTTATTCAAATCTAATCTAGTAGTTCTCCATCTTGTGTGGCATTTTTGGCTGCATTGTCTCCTTTTTCATTTAATTGGATATTGCTATGTGAAGGTATATGATGAATTTCTATTGCTTGAATTGAAGACGTATTTATAGATTCTATTATTTCTTGGGCAATAAAATTGTTGTTTCCGGAATCTTTTAATACTATAATACTGCTTAAGCTGCCCGTCAAAATGGCTATTTTTGTGAATTGTTGATTCAATTGATAAAGAGTTAGAAGTATTTGAATTTTTATGGATGAAAGCTACGCTTGTTTTATTTTCTTTAATGGATACAGCTGTAAATAATATTTCGTATTGATTTGCTTCTAATTGTTGAATTTTTTCTCTGTATGTATTGTTTATTATTGATTGGTTTGCTTCTTTTTTATTGTTTACTACGCCTCTAAAGAAATTATCGTTTATTCATATTTTATTAGTATTGCTTGGGTTATTATGCACTGGTGCTATGTTGAAAAAAATTATTGTAGTAGGTTGTATGCTGTTGCCAACTCTAATCTATATTTAGGTGGCAGCTCTGCAGCCATATGATAAATGACATGTGTCGGAGTAGATCTAATTAATCCCAAACATCTTCTGAGGTTAGAATTGCAGCAAGAAAAAGATGATGCAGCGTATTCTATTTTAGCGCGTGCAAAGGTTTTTTAGAATTGTAAACCTTTAGTTGGAGTTATTCCAAAATGGCTGCCGCTTAGAATATTGAGGAATCGACATGTACTGTTTGCTTTGTCAACTATTTGCTTAATGTGTTGTGTGCTTGCATTATTGACACTTACATATCTACCTAGGTATTTAATGTTTCGCACTTGGTCAAGTTGAATATTATTTGTATGAATATCTATTTGTGTGTTACGTTGATTGAAATATATACTTTTGGTTTTATTAAGGTTTATTTTAAAATTGATATTGTTGCATTCAGTGATAAGTTATTTTATTTTTTCTTTCAGAATATTTCGAGTTTGGTCCCGTTTCTTATGATAACATACAAGAAAAAAATCATCGGCAAACTGGAATAGTTTACAATTTTCATCTATTATTGAGTGTAATTGTGTAGTGTATAGATTAAAAAGTGCTGGACTTAAGCCACTGCCTTGTGGTAAACCATTGTTAGTGATAAATTTTTGATGATCTGGTTTGAGATATCTTCATTTTAGAAATGAAATAATCCAATCTGTTACTTTAGCATTAATTTGAGTTGTAGATAGTATATCTTTTAAGATGTCCACATCCACATCCTATGCTTTTTCCACGTCGATCAGCCATTACTTGGTATTCTTGTTTTTTAAATAAAGCAATTGCGTTGATCAGATCATTAATACGTTGTGCAGTAGAGTGGTGCCTTCGAAAACCATAAGATCTTGCGGGTAATAAGTTATTATAATTTATTTTGTTTTCTACATGTATTCGTAAGATGCCTTCAATACTTTTAMATAGTACTGAAAGTAAACATATTGGTCTATAATTGTAAATATTTGTTGCATCATAACTTTTGTTGGGAATGATTTTGATCTCTCTCCATTATTCTGGTATTTCTCCTCTTAACCAAATGTTTTTTAATAGGTTAAATAACTTAACTTTTTCTCATAGTATAAATGAAATTTCATATTGTATGAGGTGTTACTGGTCCTTTTGCTGATTTCATATTTCTAGTATGTAAAACTTGTAAGAAGTTGTCTATATTCATTTCTTCTATTGATTCTTCTCTGTTGTTGTTGATATAACTGATTGCGGAATTGTGTGTAGTTGTCCTAGCAATGAATTCTAAATATTTTATTTTGTCTTGTTTATTCCAGGAATTGTTAATTTGTTTTTCCCTGAAACCCCGGAGCACCTGCTAATCGACTGCACTGCAGTCTGTAGGCGCAGGTCGAAGGCCCTTGGAGCCATGTTTCCGGATAGGGATCACATCGCCTCGCTAGCACCCAGCAAAATACTGAACTTCGTCAATATGCTGGGGCTAAGCGAGTCCCTGTGAGTTAGGAGAGGGCACAACAGACCTATGGTCGCAGCGCATTCCTCAGTTATGTATCTATCTATCTATCTATCTATGGTCTGTACAATTTTTTCCGGCGGGAGACCCAGGAAACGTGCTGTTTCGACGGGRTCGGACCAGAGGGAAAAGGGTGTGAGATGGGCAAAGAGGTGGTCAGTGTCATGCGGAGACTCGTTGCATGCAGGACATACGTTGGGTATGTCAGGGTCTATTCTGGATAGGTAGGAG
>NW_017537135.1:21530-29492 GCF_001853355.1 Bactrocera latifrons
TAGATGCTTTAGCATTAGCATGTTGATTCCATCAGGGCCAATGGATTTGGAAGATTTTGCATTGTTGATGACACCCTGAACCGTTCATCGGTGAAAGTAAGTGGCGCGCCGTCGTTTGGCATTTTGCGCAGCCGTCGGTTAACACATCGTTTGGCTTTGGCTACCGAATGGTGCAATGTAAACTGCCGGCTAAAATAGCTCGCGCACTTCTTCGGGTCCGAACAGGCATGACCATTGAATTRAACTTCAACTCGGCCGTCGTGACTCTTCGGGTTGGACAAAGCTTTGACAGTAGCCCAAAGCTTACTCACACCGGTGGAGAGGTTGCAGGAGTTCAGGTGCTCTATCCATTTCGTCCGCTTATGCTGGTTTACCATACGCCGAATCTYCAAATTGAGATCCCTTATTCGGGGATCCCCGGGATCGGCATGGCGTAAGGTTTCCCGCTCATTAGCTAAAGCGGCTGCTTCGGCTGGGAAGTTGGGGCGGATTTCCGYTATTCGTTGCCCTACAGGATATCACCCGAATATATGTGCGCTACTTCGTGGTGAAAATCATTTGGTGCTAGGCGACTTTAACGCGCACCACGATCTTTGGCATTCCTGTCTGTCCAATGGCCGTTGGGGGATGGAGCTGGCGGAACAGATTGACGATTCGACATTCTGCAYAATGAATGACGAAGCCCCCACCAGAGTTATGGGCACTTGTAGTAGCTCGCCCGATATTACAATCGCTAGCGGTGGTCTGATAAATAGCGTAACCTGGCGACCTATGCTAACTCTTGCATCAGACCATCTACCCATAATTATCTCGATCGAGATCCGATTTCTTTTCTGTGGACAACCGCACCTTCGTTAACTTCAACAAAGCTAACTGGGTSGGCTTCACAGAATTTACTGAGAGCACCTTCAACGCTCTACCTATTCCCATGGACGTATGCGTTGGCGAATGTCGATTCCGCAAGGTGATCGCTGCAGCTACCGCTCGCTTCATCCCGGCTGGAAGAATAGCGGAAATTCGCCCCAACTTCCCAGCCGAAGCAGCCGCTTTAGCTAATGAGCGCGACAGCTTACGCCATGCCGATTCCAGGGATCCCCGAATAAGGGATCTCAATTTGGAGATTCAGCGTATGGTAAACCAGCATAAGCGGACGAAATGGATAGAGCMCCTGAACTCCTGCAACCTCTCCACCGGTGTGAGTAAGCTTTGGGCTACTGTCAAAGCTTTGTCCAACCCGAAGAGTCACGACGGCCGAGTTGAAGTTCAATTCAATGGTCATGCCCCCTCGGACCCGAAGAAGTGCGCGAGCTATTTTAGCCGGCAGTTTACACTGCACCATTCGGTAGACAAAGTCAAACGATGTGTTAACCGACGGCTGCGCAAAATGCCAAACGACGGCGMGCCACTTACTTTCACCGATGAAGAGGTTCAGGGTGTCATCAACAAAGCARAATCTTCCAAATCCATTGGCCCTGATGGAATCAACATGCTAATGCTAAAGCATCTAGGCTCGACGGGAGTAGAATATCTCACCAAGGTCCTCAACCTGTCGCTAACCACTCTTCAAATACCCGATGTGTGGAAAGTCGGAAGAGTGGTCCCACTACAGAAACCTGGGNATATCTCACCAAGGTCCTCAACCTGTCGCTAACCACTCTTCAAATACCCGATGTGTGGAAAGTCGGAAGAGTGGTCCCACTACAGAAACCTGGGAAACCCGCCAMCAAAGGGGAATCTTATCGCCCGATAACTCTCCTCTCCCCAGTAGTGAAGACACTTGAAGCCTTGTTACTCCYGACCTTCACTCACCACCTGAGCCTAGCCAGCCACCACCATGGATTCCGTAAAATGCACAGTACCACCACAGSMCTTAGCGTCATAAACGCTCAGATAGTTCGTGGCCTCAACCAGAAACCACCCTGTGAGAGAACGATCCTCGTAGCGTTGGACCTGTCAAAAGCTTTTGACGCGGTCAATCACACAACGCTACTGCAGGACATTGAGAAAACCACGCATCCTCCAGGGCCCAAGAGGTGGACCATGAACTATCTGAACGGTCGCCAATCATCCGTACTATTTCGAGGCGCAACATCTAAACTGAGAAGAATTAAACAGGGGGTTCCGCAGGGTGGTGTCCCCTCYCCGCTACGGTTTAACTTCTACATCTCGAAACTCTCGCAACCACCAGAGGGGGTTTCCATAACCTCGTACGCTGATGATTGTACGATATTGACGTCGGGCAATGGAATCGATGGTATGTGTTCGAAGGTAAACAACTACCTCTCCGACMWTTCTCGTTTCCTCACTCAACGGAACCTCCAACTTTCCCCTACCAAATCCACAGCGACCATATGCCCTAAAATTTTAGGTTTCACCTTCGACAGTCTATGCTCCTTCTCTCCACATACTTGCCTTCTACCACAGCTCGAATTGCCGCGAGAAACCGCAGGTTAACCTCCTACCTATNTCACCTTCGACAGTCTATGCTCCTTCTCTCCACATACTTGCCTTCTACCACAGCTCGAATTGCCGCGAGAAACCGCAGGTTAACCTCCTACCTATCCAGAATAGACCCTGACATACCCAACGTATGTCCTGCATGCAACGAGTCTCCGCATGACACTGACCACCTCTTTGCCCATCTCACACCCTTTTCCCTCTGGTCCGACCCCGTCGAAACAGCACGTTTCCTGGGCCCTGGGCCAACGGGGACTGATCACCGTTAAAACAACAACAGGGTTGGAAGGGTCCAGCCCTGTGTGTACGGAGAGGCGAGGAGATACCACCACTGCATAACATGGTGGCATTCTTCCCGAGGAGCGCAGAAAAAACTCACGAATTCGTGCTTAAACTGGTGGGAAACCAGAACGATGGCTTAAGCACCTCCGCGTAGAAGGTCGTAGCAGGCAGCGTTGACGGTTCAGGGTGGAACCTCAACATGTCGATAGACGATGAATCCTATAAGTACATAAGGCAAAAGGGATTCAGGCTGAACTTCAGGTTCGGCAAAGTTGTAGTGAGGCAATGGAGGCCCAAGGCAACGTCGGCCACGAGCCAAGAACCCACGAAGGGGCGGACCGTGGTACCGGCTCCACCCGTAACCCGCCCAGCAGCGCATGAGGCGACTGCCGCTGTGGTTTCGGGAGAGCGGAACGAGTCCCCCAACGACCCCATCTCGGCTGAGCAAGATGCTGCCACGGCCGCGGATGGAACCAGGAACAACGAGCTCCCCAATGAGCAGGAAGGCGTGCCATCCAACCAAGAGCTTCTGGAAGGGCTGGAGATGCAGGTTGATGATGAGATCGAGGACGAGGACCTGTCTCTCATCGAACCTATACTATAGGCTCCAGTGCCGGCATGTAAGTGGCTCAGGTGAACCTACATCACGCATCGGCAGCCTCGGCTGTCATCTTGAAGAGGTTCATCTTGGATAACCTGAGCATCCTGTGTAGTCGTTAGAGCCGATATAGACTTTTTCTGTATTTCAGAGTTTCGAACGCAAGATCTGGTGGCGGTACAGGTGAAGGACGAGGAAGGATCGGACCTCGTCCTCGCTTCCGCATACTTTCCGGGAGAGACGGCCACAAATCTGCCCCTGGTGGTCTAGTAAACTCTCAGCTCTTAGACTTAGGGTGCGTAGGTTATTCAACAAAGCCAAGCGCACAGGCAGCTGGGAGGATTACAAACGGCACCTAACATTCTATAACAAGGAYATCAAGAAGAACTTCAAAGTCACTCTAGGCAGTAAGACGGTGTGGACTGATTCCGCGCTGGAAAGGCTGCTGGAAGACAGCACCATTCAGTGGTACACTGATGGCTCARAAACACCGGAAGATATTGGGGCAGGTATTGTSGGACCGCGTACCAAGCTGTCCATATACTTATGGGCAGCTCCCCTAGTATCTTCCAGGCAGAAATTTTTGCCATTTGTCAGTGTGCTGAAGTCAACCTCAGCCGCCACTATCGCAACCAGCGTATAGCTATTCTCAGTGATAGTCAAGCGGCACTAAAAGCGATCTCAYCCTACGAGACCAAATCGCTTCTAGTCGAGGAATGCGTAGAACAGCTAAACCGCCTGTCCTTGTGCAACGGGGTACACCTAATGCGGGTACCAGGGCACAAGGGAGTAGAAGGTAATGAGAAGGCCGACGAACTGGCCCGCACTGCAGCAACGTCAAAGATGTTGGGACCGGAGCCATACATAGCGGTAGGACCCCACACTCTTAAAGAGCTGCTCCGCACGGAGGAGAGAGTGGAGAGAGAACGGCACTGGCGACAGGCAGCAAGTATRCGCCACGCCAAGCTGCTTCTAGGAGGATACAACCTCCCCAGATTTAAAGAACTAATTCACCTCTCCCGTGAAAAAATCCGCCTCCTCGTCGCAATCTACACAGGGCACTGTAAGCTCAGGAAGCACCTGTCCAACATGGGCATGGTCTCCYGCGCTAACTGCCGATTMTGCGACCTGGAACAGGAAACACCAGCACACCTAATACTGGATTGCTCAGCAATCTGTGGGAAAAAGCTTAAGGCCCTGGATTCTGGCTACATCAGCAGGGATCACATCACCTCACTAGCGCCCGGCAAACTCCTAGAATTATTCAGGCTGCTGGGGCTCTGGGAGGTCATGTGATATAGGAGAGGGCACAATAGATCTTAGGTCGCGGTGCATTTCCTCAAATAATATTCTATTCTATTCTAAGATTTTCTTTGTTTTGTGTTTGAGTTGAAAATTGTCAAATAATATTGGTCTATGGTTACTATTAGTTAATTTATCTATTATTTTACATGTGTTATTAATATTATTATTGATGAAAGTTACGTCTAAGGTTGATCTAGAATTATTGGAGTCAAAAGTGGGAGAACCATCATTAAGGCAGACAAAATTGTTGTCAGTAGCAGTTCTCTAAGATGTTTCCTTTGGTATTAAAGGATATCCTATCCCATGTTGTTGCTCTGGCATTTAGGTCACCACCAATAAGAGTCATATTGTTTAACTGTCTTGTATATAAAAATAATTTTTATATTTCTAATTTGAAAGTATTTGTTGCTATGTTTGGTGGACAATATACACTTATAATGTTAATATTTCTTTTGAGATTTAGTGTCGTTATACCAATATGTTCAATTTCACTTGATATTTTAAATATTGTGAATTTTATGTTTTTTTAATATATATTCCAACACCGCCAAAACCATCTTGTATGTTGGAATATGCGTAATTATAACTGTTTAGACTTGGTTCGTTGTTATTGGTTAACCATGTTTCGGCTAATATAGCTATATCTATTTTATTGTTGTGAAGACAAATTTCTAATAATTCTTGTTACCTTGTTTTTTTCAAACTTTGTATATTAAATTGTAAAACTCTAATTTGTGATGCCATTTGAAATATTTCTTATTAAGGTAGAATCGACAATATTAACTAATTTGTTGAGTGAAGCACGAATATTGTTGAATAATTCAATTGTGACTGGATTTAATCTTTGGTTAATATTAGTACTTAGGTGTTTTGTATGGCTGCACTTAATTCATTCAATAACGATGTCATTGCTTTTAATTGGCTTGATTGTTTCTCTCCATTTCTGCATAGTATTTCTTGCATTTGCCTGTTCTCTACGTCTATTACTATTTGTATTGTTAGTATTGCTTTTAATTACTTTAGTAAATGGTAATATTTTATGGATATATGATGTGGATTCATTATTTTGATGCATATTGTTAGTACCTTTGCTATGTAATTCGGGAAAATTGTTATCGTAATTGTCCAGAAGTTCAAAACGGTTACCTAAAATGCCTGCAACTTTTCTGTGGGCTTCTCTGTAAGAGCTTCCTTCTAGGGTCATCGTTCTTTTAATTATGTACGATTTTACCCTTGCTGAACAGTCTTTCGTTGTTGGTGCATGATTGAAGTTGCATTTTACACATATTAACTTTTGGCATGCTTCTTCTACTGCACGTGTTTGAAAACATTTTTTGCATCTCGACCTAGTTTCCTTACAATGTTGTGCAAAATGGTTAAAACGGTAGCACTGTGTTAACGCTACGAAGGGGCTTACTTTAATTTTTGTGTTTGAAAAATACTTTCACTCTTCTTGTTGGAATTTTTACTTCTTCATTTTCATTTTTGGATTTGATTTCCACCCTTATCATCTTTAGGATTGGCACACGGACGCGTACGTCTTCCATAAGCTCCTCCATTGCAATCTCTGTGGGAATATCGAGTATGATGTCCACTTTGGATATACAATGTTGAAGGATTTTTGGTTCGTATCCCTTATCTCGCAGTAGTTGGTTGTTGCATAGATGTTGTTGTTGTTGTTGTAGCGGCAGAGTTCTGCCGAATTGACAGTCCTTGACCGAATAAATATTCGGGTCCGTTCCGGTTACGTAGACCCGACTGTCGTGGGAAACGTCATAGATCGTTAGCAACTCTTGCAGTCTTGCATAGTACCTTGACTCTCCCATAACCAGCTTTACTTATTTCATTAATGTCGTCGTGTCCATATTTAAGTTTTTTTTTATTAAACCAGCGATCTCAACCGCATTTATAGCACTTCCGTTCATCTCCTCTATTTTTTGTATCTATGTATATAATGAATGGACCTTGGTGATCTTCATCGTACGTAATTTTTTGAAGTTCGAATCTGCTTGGTGTGTTTGCTGTTGAAAGTGGTTTTATAATAATATTACTTTCAATATTAATTTTACCATTGTTATTTTTTGCTTTTTTTGCCGTTTCTCTCACATTATAAGCCCAGGAGCCCTCGGGCTCCTCAGCTTCTGTATCCATGTTTTATGTTTTTGTTTGATTTTTTTTTTTTAATTTCGGGTTTGAACTACATTTAATAAACACTATTTGTACTAAAATGTGCAATTTGTCACAAACTTGACCAATGATCTTAAACGGATTTTAGATATAACCGTACACAACCGTTCAGAATGGCATCCAAAACTGTAATGTAGTGTCATTCTAAAATTTATTCTCTTATCAATATTACAAGAGCTTTAATTTTATCTAAGATTGATTATGGTCTCCCTATCTACGGCAATTGTGCCAAAAGCAACATGCAGCAAATACTTGCACCATATCATGCAGCGGTTAGAAGAAGTATTCGGGCATTCCCAACATCACTAATAAAGTTTATATTAACGGAAGCCAGACTCCCATCCATCGAGGAAAGAGTTTTACATACTTCGCAAAAGCTTATTCCAACAGCTACTATTATTTAATAACAAGCTCTTATATGGTATAGTAAAAGCCAAATGGACTGACGATACAAACTCCATTACTTCTTCCACTATTTCTAAATGCATTAAATTAGCCAAAGATCTAGGTATAACAATTATACCTGAGGAAAAGTCTATTTCTTTTACTCCATCATTGCTACTCAAAAAATCTTCGTTCCAGCTACATCTTCAAAAACATCATAAAAATAATACCAATTCCAGGGTATTTTAAAGTTTGTTCATAGAGCTCATTGTGCAACACTACGTAGATTGGCAACTCATTTTTACTGACTTCTACACGTCTTTTGSTATTGCCAATAACGTTGGAAATACGTTAAAATCTGGACTCCTGCCCAATTACAGCTCAGTATACACCGCAGAAGCAGCAGCCATCTATAATGCGCTATCCCTAGTACAAAAATCTAACTTAAAAACATTAATATGTACTTATAGCAAGTCTACAATCTCAGCTCTTTTAAATGCATCTAACAAATCCTACCTCATTGCGCAAATTAGAAGCATACTAATTGAGAAAACAAACTTAAAAATTATGTGGATCCCTGGACACACCGGTATTACTGGCAATGAATGGGCCCATCAAAACGCCAAATTAGCGGCAAAACAGCCATTGATTATCTTCGACTACATCGAAAAAAACGACATAATCCATTTAATCGCTTCAAAACAAAAAGCTATAAAAGTTAATGCTTGGAAGAATGTGCAACACCACTA
>NW_017537135.1:37710-87257 GCF_001853355.1 Bactrocera latifrons
TGAAACGATCAAATTTGGCTGCAAAGCTGTCTGCAAGAGACTCTGCAAGGGACTGAAGTTTCTTTTCAAGCAAGTCATTAATTTTKTTCATCGTTACCGTGTCACCGTCCGAGGTATCCACTGCATCCTCAGGAATAATTATGCTAACCTCACTTTTGCAGGAATCACATTTCCACGTGGGAACATTCTTTTTAGTGATGCGAGCGATCTCGTTGAATTCTTTTGTTGACAAGCTGGTACATTTAAGATGTACCCACGCACGACAGGATGCACACATAAGACTTGCTTGATTTTCCTTAATATTTAGAGAGCAGGTGCKGCACTTGTGTATAGTCACATTTTGTTTTTAAGGAAGCATATTGATTAGTTAATAATACTACGATTTAATAATTTGATTGAATTACTGGCGGCTTGTAAAGTAATTTAACACTTAGCACACTATAAATTAACAATGTTRAATTAATTAAACAATAATACGCTTTATAAAATACAAGTCACTTTCGCAGCTAACTTCGCACTTCTTCTTAAATAGAAGCTTCCATCTTCATTATTTAAGTCGTTTATATTAAAACCTGTAGCTAGTGCTAATTATGTTTAATGTATAATAAGAATTGTATTATTATTTTACAAATAATAAATAAATAATAAAATAAATAAAAATTTGAATTCCATTGAAATCAGTATACCGTTAATACAGAAGTATCCAAATCAACATTTTTTCTATAATACTAACGTATTACTCCATTATTAAAATATATAGTATAACCTTAATTGAGCGTGACCCTAAGGATCCACTCCACCACCCCAATCCACCCCTTTTCACATTTGTTAATACTTTCAACCATCGATCCAAAAAGAGTCCTATGTAAAGTAACCCAAATGTATATAAGACCTACCATTTTGATTCGTTGGGTTATTACTCTCTTCCTTTTGTGCTTAATTTCTTCGTCGTTTGACAGTTCATATTTAATAATTTTGTTTACATTTCAAGGAACAGTATAACGCGTAATTGAAAGCTGTTTTATTTATTAAATTGTACATAAAATTGCAACTTGAAATTCATAATTTATCMCTAATTCAAATTTTTCAAATTAGTTAAATTTTTTGCAAGCAGTACAAATGTGAAAATGTGCATTTTTGGCTTACTTATATCTAAAAAAAAAACAAATTAACATTTAACAACAAATTTACATTTAAACCAAAGTTTAATTCATTGTCTATCCGTGCTATAGAAATTTAAAAAAATGCGTGAACGCATTTAAGACTAATAAGCAGTGAAAAGGAGATACTAAAATAAACCCAACCCCAAATTTCAACAACCATGAGGCAGCGACAACTATTTGTAGGTATTTTATTGATCTGGAGATTCTTTCCGAACTAGCGGCTTTCGCCGCACTTTAAAAAAATAACCCTGGCCGGTCTAACATCGGGATGTTCAAGATTCTTTCGCGTAGAACTCCTTTCTGTACTGGCGGCCTTCGGCCGCGCTTTAAAAAAAATAACCCTGGCCGGTCCAACACCGGCTACGCCATCCACAGTATTTTAGCATTGAACATCTTTTCCTCCACAGTATTTTAGCATTTCATTCCTTTCCGTACTAGCGGCTTTCGGCCGCGCTTAAAAGAAATAATCCAGGTCGATCCAACACCGAGGTTTTCAGGATTCTTTCGCTTAGAACTCCTTTCTGTACTGGCGGCCTTCTGGAGCGTTTTAAAAAAATAACCCTGGCCGGTCCAACACCGGGGTGTTCAGGATTCTTTCGCGTAGAACTCCTTTCTGTACTGGCGGCATTCGGCCGCGCTTTAAAAAAATAAACCTGGCCGGTCCAACACCGGCTACGCCATCCACAGTATTTTACCATTGAACATCTTTTCGCGTTCTCTTCATATATTTATTGCTAAGTGGGTTTAATTTATTCCCTTTTGTTCGTGCTTTCTCGGTAATTTGACAGTTCAAATTAGGCAGTCATTTTGGTTTTTCGCATTATTGAACTCAATGCATAAAAAGGTGTATTTTATTTATTATTATAGATTTACAAAGAAATTAACAATCAAAAGTAATTAAAAACATTACTAGTGGTTTTTATAATTTATAAGTAATATATGTGCGTTAAAATGTATGCATAATTGGATCGGTACAATGCACAACAGATGGAAATATACTAGTATATATTTAGCAATTTGCAAAAAAAAAAAAAAATAAAATAAAAGTAAAAAAAAAGTGAATTTATGGAAAAATTTGTGAACCGATTTTTATAAAATATGTTGTAAAACAAAGTTCGATAATTTAAGCATACATGCGTGTTTAAAAGTTTCCATTTGGTTCTCTCGTTTAGGTACGGTGAGCCAAAATTAACCGGCGCGATACTAAACACAACCCCATACCCACGCTATTCCCTTACGCGAGCTTTTTAAAGCCGACCCCTGGAGAACTGCCTCAATCCGTACATACCCATTTGAACCCGGAATTCGGAGTGTTATTTTGAACACCAACCAAGATACTAAGTTCAACTTCGGAATCCGATGAGTCCAAAAATTGTTCAATTACATAACGTGGATTGCTGGAAAACTTGATTCTTAAGAAAAATGTCTTACAGTCCTACCATGCTTTGGTTAGAACTTTTGATTTAATTCCCAGCATTAATTCCAAATTTCAGCTTTTTTGGAAATGATACAACCTACAATATTATTACTCAATMACACTTAAACAGTACTGCCAGGATATAATAAGCATTATTTTAAAATAACTCACACTTGTTATAGAAACTTGCATATCGAAAGGTATTTGTCGTCACTTCCTTGCTTGCTGTTAAAATATTTCGAAGTACATGGTTAGACATTATAGTTACACTTTTACCAAAAACTCCAATCATTTTGCTGATAATCCAAAAACTAAACAATTTGATGAGAATGACATACATATATCGATATCATCACCCATATGCAGCAATTACCCGGCCCTTACGCCGCGTTTCCACAAGCAATTTAATATATTAACCAGATATGAAGAGATTCTCAACTTATTCCAGTGTCGGAGAACCCCCAAAGTAAAATTTTGTATGTAATTTTCATTATATGACGGCCGATAGCCCATGATGCTAGTGCTGCGTATTTTCTTAAGTTTGTATAATAATTGTATTATTATGTAAGCTTTTATAAAATAAAATAAAAATAAATAAATAAATTTTCATTATACCCAGATCGGACAAAATAAGACAACACAAAAGTCGACTACAAGTAGTTTCGCCGAAATTTATTCATATTCTACTTCTGGTAACAAACCCAGGAAACATAAATCAAGACAATTTATATTTAAATTGCAAGGATAATTAATAATGCTACAATTCAGATTTCTTTAGCTCCACGAATAGGTACCACAAATGCTTAGTTTACGAGATATTCGACTTTAAAGTTCAAGAATTCTCCAAATTCGAACATTTCAACAAGCTATTTTACTACATTTTATGCACATTTTTCACTTCAAATTCATTTAGTTAAACTGTAAATATTTAAACAAATTCACAATTGACACTTTTTGCAGGTTTTATATGTTAGAAATTTATATTTAAAAAAAAATACCTTTTATGTTCTAATAATTATGAGGAAATGAAGCGCTGGCATGTGATGCCAAATATGAGCAAATCGCTGAAATTTTTATTTTTCGATATAATTCCTCTTTTTTATTTAGCAATCTTACTTCTAATAAAAACAAGCGTGTATAAATTGTATTTCAAATTAAAATGAGGATAACCAATCTTTCCATGTATAATTTCAAATTAAAATGAGGATAACCAATCTTTCCATGTATATTGATATTCTTCTTTAAATTCAATAAAGAACTAAGTAATATTAAAAAATAATATTAGGTAATGAAATACTTAGATTTTTAAATGATTACTACGCGAAAGTGCTTCAGTCGCCCCGGGTACGGGCTCGACCAGCGTTATTTTTTAAAGTGTTGCCGAAGGCCTCCAACGCAGAGAGGAGAACTAGGCGAAGGTACTTTAGTCATCTCGATATGATACAAATTTTATAATATTATCATAGAGTTGCATCTATATATGTATGTATAAGGAAAGTTGTTCACAGCTCAATTAAAGCTTCAAAAATGTTGGATAGTATTATTATAGAAGAGCGGTGAAAATCGTACATATTTGGTGTGTAACGCTCGTTTTTCTTATCATGTGTGGAACACAATGCTAGCGAAAGATTGCAGCAGCACGATAGTGAACTGAAAATGGCGTTGTGAATCCTACTACAAGAACGTTTGTGAGAGGGCAGCAACATAACAATGGCCGGCATGTACACAAAACAACTCAGTTGTCCATTTTGCATGTACACAATTTCGTTGTGGCCATACTAATACCTTGCACTTCAATGAAATTTTAATATTTTGTTCAAAGTGAAATTTTTAAGCAAAAAATAAGTAAATTGGTAAATTTATTTGTTTTAAATTATCAATTGTTATTATAAATGATGTAACAGAGCTATTTTATGCTTTTATTTGTAAAATAACGTCAGTTTTGTTAGAGCTTAGAGAGAGTAATTTTACATTTTACATATTAGTGGCATCACCACTCTACCTCATCTCTCTATCTTCAATTCTACTGCCAACTCTACTGTCGTCCTACTGTCGTTGGCAAATATAGAATCAAATTGAAGTTAGCGAGAACGACAACTGTCGGCCTGCAGTCGTGTAGTCGTGCAGCTGTCAAAATAGGTCCGTCCATAAGAACGTGTGCATTATAATATTTGACAGATGTCGTTTGCAGTCTGTCGCGAGCATTGTATTCCACACATTATTGTAAATTATCTAACCTTTTCAACGATGATTGTGCTAAGTAATTTTTAAATTAATAAATATGGTTAAAATATACCAAAATATTCAGCCCTATCATGCAATCCATCGAAGCGAAGCTGCGAATACGAATGTTCGCTACGAATACGCAGAATTTGCTATCATTGAATCCATGTGAATTCTAAACTTTTGTTGGCAGACTTAATTTTGAATTTTGACATTTCGAAATCAGCTATGTAGAAGAAAAATTTAAATTTTGATTGATAAAACTGAAATCGTTTATATTGAAATTAATTTTACGAATAAAATATGGATTCGATACCGTTTTTATTTATGTTGCTTGACGAAGAACGTGAGAGAAGTCGGCATGATCTAAAAACACGACAAAACAATGTACAGTTCAAGAATACACAAAAATTTATTGTTAAATTTTATTAAAATTATTTTTCTAAAACAGGTTTATTAAAAATCTATCGCTTTACTTATGTCATCGAGGTTGTAGAGATTAATGCAAGCTCTTCAAGATCGTCATCTATATCTTTACTTCATCGATTGTCTTCGGTTTTACGGTTTTTAGCTGAAGGAGGCTATCAGCATGGAGTGGGTAAAGACTTCGATATTCCAATAGCTCAGTCATATTTTGTTGCATCTTAACAGACGTATTGGGATTGCTTCAGWCCCATTTGTGCCCTTAATGGATAAAACCTCGAATTAAGTAACGTTTAGAAAAGTGAAACGAAAAAGGATTTTTCTTARAAATACGGAATTCCAGGCGCGATTTTGTGTGTAAACGGGACACATATTAAAATCGTTGCTCCAACTAACGATAAGTTGCTGTATTACAACCGCAAAGATACTCTAGTATCAATGCCATGATTATAAGTTTGGTGGCACATTCACATTTCAAACATCTTAATCAATGTTTTGCAGATACATATGTGACAATAATATGAAAWTACGTTATGTGAATGATCAGTTTCCTAGCAGCAATCACGACTCCTACATATGGAATGTCAGCAATGCTCGTTATTTTCATGAGAAAAAGTACCTTGATGGTGAACGAAACACTTGGCTTTTGGGTATTATACGTACAAACATATATGCTACAAAAATTCCCAAAAAGCCTTACAAATTTTCAAACATTAAAATCGTTTTATATTTGTACAGGAGATGCTACATAGATATGCCCTAGAACCATGGTTAATGATACCATACCGTACCCCTCCCTCAGGAAGCCCAGAAGAGAAATATAATAAAATACATGCAAAAGCGAGAAATATCGTTGAAAGAACGAAAGGTGTTTTTAAAAATCGATTTAGATGTCTTCTGGGTGCTCGTGAGCTTCACTACGAGCCATGGAAGGCATCTTAAATCATTAATGCTGCCGCAGAGTTACCTTATATTTCTACAGAAAGTAATGACATTTTTCCATCAACTTATAATGATGCAGCTTCACAAATCAGAGAAGCTATATGTGCAACACTTACACGAATATAATATCCTAAATAAATATTAACACAAAATATTTATAGTTTTAATTAAGTATTTATTTAATTATTAAAATTATTTTTTGTAATGGCTTGAAATTTTTTTTCCTCTACTTCTAACGTTTGTTGTTTTATGGAATTCTTAGCAGCTTTCAAATTCTCCATAGCTATGTTGTGCCTTCTAATTTCTTCCACTTCCGCTTTTTTTAAAATCGTTTTGCTTATCCAATGCTCTGCCTAGTCGTCGCATACCTGAGGAAATATCGTCCAACGTATCGACAATTTTTTCCTGAAATTCTTTTTGAATTGTAAGTTTTTTGTATCCGGTGGCCTAGGAGTACGTCTAGGCAGTGCTGGACTGCAGGTCACTGACGGCATTCATACGTCGGCCTCTGTCTCATTGCCAACGTCGGCTGACATCGGTAAGCCCATGCTCACTGTATTTTGAAATCCACTTGTATCGTCTCTAATGCCGTTAGTGTTATCACCGCTTCCTCCATTTCGTTGAAATGGTGCTGCCTATTTCCGGCGCCACCAGTAGCTTACTGTTCCTTTTCATTTTRCACCAACCAATTATTTTAAGAGCTAAAGTTACTTTAGTGACGCAGTACTCAGCCCGGTAGGTAGGTAGAATTACTTTTTTAAACGCGTTTTTCTCGAAACTCCTTTTTTCCACACGGTACCGGCATTATCTCAAGTTCTATACAACCGATTTACTTGAAATTTTGTGTGAGCCTTCTTTATATAATCCTTTATCTTTATATAATCCTTAATCCTTTGTTTTTCATATTTAAAAAAAATTCAGGAATTTCAAAAAAAAGCGTAAAAAATGATTTTGATTTTCAGGCAGTCGCCATTTTCAAAAAAAAAAATTTTTCGTGTTCCCTGAAATAGGGACTATAACAGCACCCTTACTGATTAAGAATTTCTTTTGATTTTTTTTTTTAGACCACTAGGAGGGTCAGGATCAATGTCACCAGCATACGCCATTTTTTTTACACCTGTCTCTCCACGACCCCCCTCTAATTATTTTAATTTTTAATATTTTTTTTGTAAAATTTTTTTCTGTTTTCTTAAGTAATCAATAAAAACACCATAAAAAATGGATAGTAAAATTATTTGTTTTTTTTTAAATAAAATTCAAAAAACTTCCCAAAATTTGATTTTTAGAGTAGAATACCCCCTTAAATTATCCTGTTATAACAATCAAAACTACAACCATATTATATTACCTGCTTCCWGCTGCAAATATCCTTGATAGGCGGACCAACGCTGTTGAGTTCTTGGTCCATATTGTTCCAAAAAGCTGCCACTTCTCCTTTAGGGCACTTGGTAAAACCCTGCGCCATTTCAAGTTTTCCCGTAACAGCTCAACCATTATTGCATTTGCTACTTGGTGGTAATTACTTTGGACCTGCGGAAATCGAATTAAATATTATTTTACTGGTAACAAATATGTTATAGTTTCAATTCAATAAAAACTTAAATTTTTTTTAAATTTATTTCTCCGCTGGCAAAAACTTGTCGTACAAAAATTCCGATAAAATTCAAAATTTTCCGTTCCGAGTGAATTCCACTCTACGAATTTCGAACCTACGTTCGGAATTGTCCGAATTGCATGATAGCAATTTCGTATCTTTCCCGAAAACAGTCTACGATGGATTGCGAAAATGTGAAAACATTTAGTAAAACATTGTGAAATACTCAGTGTTATTAATAAAAATGTTTGAATATTTATTTTTAAATATTTAAAAAATGTAAGTATTAGCAACATATTTTGCCCATTCCTTCTCTAGAGAAGCTCCCCTATCCGTACATACCTCATTTATATCGAAAATCATGTTTTTAAGAGGACCGCCAAAGCAATCGGAATCGTGCCTTAGTAATTTTCTTTGGTACGAAATGAGAGATTTAAAAATTGACTAAAAGTTATTGCTCCACATTTTGAAATTCCAAGTAGACCTACCGTAACAGTATGGCTTGATGAAAAATATGATATGATAACATTAAAACAACAACACCTAAAAGAATGTGTGAAGAAAAGAATGCCAATCGGAAAACGCCACCAAAAACGATCAAGACCTTCGATCAAGTGGAGACGGTGAAAAACAGAATTGAAGGCTAACATTTTTTCAATGAAAAATCAAAAAAAAAGGCCGAAGGATGGAAGCTGCATGACAGTCAAGAACAAAGGGAGGAGATATCACAAACTGTTAAAAAGAGGAAACTGTACAAAATTTGGGCGAAAACGTGTCGCGTATAAAAAAAAACACAGTCAAAGGAGAGATTCTGCTGGAGCTAGAGAGCTCAAAGATGAAACAGTAATGGATACTACGATGAAATTTGCAAAGTTCTAGGCAACAAGGTGGAAATGAGAGTTTTAACGCATRAGCAACTAATATAAATTCGCGACTTAGACGATGTTGCTACAAAGAACGATTTAGTTCAAGCAATGCGGTCGCAGCTAAAAGATCTTAATGTAGAGAAAAGATCAATTAGAAATATTAGAAAATCGTATATAGGAACACAAATAGCAGTTTCAAGCCTTCTACAGAGAGACGAAAGAAAAATTAAGATTGGCTGGGTTGTGTGCAGAATATGGCAAGTGCACAAGCCAGAAGACAGAAGCAAATGCTGCATGAAGTGTGGAGAAAAGGAATATATGCTAAAACATGTGTGAAGGAAACATTTTGTGTATACTAAAAAATCAATGGATGGTCGAAAACAACCCATCAAATCGGCAGTAAAAAATGCCCAGTTTACTTACCAGAGCAAGCAGAAATAGGATATGAAAATTCTCCAAGTGAATTTGAACCACTGCAAAGCAGCGCAGGAACTGCTAAAACAACAAACAGTATATGAAAAGGAAATAGGTGTTTCAATAATATGCGAGCAATACAAAAGTCTAATCCTGCCTTTCGGGGGCTCAGATAGCACAGGTAAAGTGGCAATATGGGTCTGCACTCACTGGCTGATCGTTCTATGCCGTTCGTGGTACCCACATCTATAGTTGCTACTTGCCACTAAGTAGCGTACGAAAAAATTCTTGGCGAACTTGTTAGAGATGCCCAAACAACAACTCCGAATCTAATTGCAGGAGATTTCAAAGGCCTTGGAATGGGAAAGCAGAAAAACAAATCAAGGTGGGAATGCCTTGCTCAAAGCATTCTCGGTACTTGATGTGAAGCTACTAAACACGAGAACCAAGAATACATTTGAAAAAAATGGATATGCACATTGCCTTTGTCAGTAGATCCCTAGCAAAAACATCGAAGTGGAAAATATGTGATATATACTCACATGGTGACCACCAAGCGATAATAATATACACTTGCTATACTTGCTATATTAATAAATGCCAAAGAGAACTGGGCGGCCAAAAAAAGCTCAAAGTAGGATGGAAAGACGAATCATTAGATGCGGACTTAATTAAAATAATGATGGACGAAAAATTAAGCAGTTCAAATGRCGCGAATAAACAAGCAAAACTATTGACTGACCATGTTAGCAGAGTTTGCGAGCAAGTTGCTGCTTTACAGAACTCTGCGATAAAGCGGTAATGACAAACGTTAGAGGTGACAAAGGACAAATGCCGACCTGCCCTATACTACTTAAGGAGGTAGTAGATACTCTGTCTCCAAAACAACAAACGCAAAAAGTGGGAGAGCTACCCCCAAGAAGCTTAGAGCCTCCAGTTTTTCTGCCAGTGAAAGCATTGGAACGTTTTGGTAATGCTAAAGCACTTGGTTTGGATGGCATTCCAAATAGGGCTTTAAAAACTGCCATCAAATTCAAACCCAAATATTTTACGGACTTCTTCAATAAGTGCCTGAAGGATGGAGTTTTCCCAAATAAATGGATAATACAGCGTCGATTCCAGACTTTTTTTGATTCGGTATTTCTAATAGTGCGGAAAAGTTGCCTTAGTACTTCCTGATTCCAATGCAACTTTTTGTTTTGAGATCGGATTGAATCTTCAACCCCAACTCCGGCCTTGAAATTTCRGAAATTCGCCTAAAATCGTGAAATTGTCTATCTAGCTCCTGAAATACGCATCTCATAGCAAAATATATAAAACAAAAGTTATTTGTCACGTCATTTGCTACCGAAATGGTGATCATGGCCGTAGGACGAATCGTTCCCGAGATACGAGCGAAACTGTGGCGCCCCACAGCGCAAGGTGAAAATCTGCTTGACGCCACACTTCTTAACGTTGATTTCGCCGAGTGCTATCACTCACATTCATTCACCTACGCCAAAGGACACGTTCGGATAGGTCTCCTCACAAATATTTTTTCATCGAGTTCCTTCAMTCTTGTCGGTGATTTCGCCGAGTTCTATCACTTACATTCATTTCCCTGCGCCATACGACACGTTCGGATAGGTGTCAACATAAATATTTTTTCATCGAGTTCCTTCACTCTTGTCGTTGATTTCGCCGAGTGCTATCMCTTACATTCTCTCAACAGAGCACAGGACTCAAAATGTCTGTATCTAAAATTAAATTTAGACAGAAATGTCCTGTGTTTGGCATATATCCGTACAATCTCTCTGAGTCCCAGTTACCTACTTAAAAGGATGTTCTTTTGTGTTATCAGTTTGAAAGATTTCGGTGACTTCGAGGCGACAACTCTGAACCTACGAGTAAAGAGGTTACAGAAATAGTTGCAAAAAAGGTTGAAAATACTTTCAAAAAGTCATCTATTCCGATAGTTTCACACACCAGAGTTGTACAAATGCTCACCACATACCATAAGAAATTTMTGACTCTTAAACAAATGTTTTTAAGGAACCCAATAGGTTTGAGCTCTAAAAGAGCCGACTTTTTCTCTTCTGCCGGAAAATTATTTGACATTGCTACTTGTAAATGCATTTATTTTTCTTCTTGCACTTGTTCAAAGGAAAGAAAAGTTCCTATCAATGAACAACCATTTCTCTTGGACCAGAGAACCAGAAGAATTGGTCGCATTGGAAGTGTTGACCTGAAACAAAAAAGATTACAAAGAAAAATGAACGTAAAGAAAAGCTTTCAAAACATCATTCAACATCAACACTTACCAGAAAAGTATCAGCTAGAACACGTGACCGTTCAGATCAGCCAGACTCTCATACAGACGACAACAATGTAGGTGCGTCGCACATGGATTCTTCCAAAAACGATGCTGATGATGAATTTTCTCTTCCATCCTCTAAAACCAAACAAAACACAGTAGTATTAGAACACACTGCTTTAGCTGGACAAAGATTTGGAATAAGTGATAGAGTAGCGGCCTTGATTGTTTCATCTGCTTTTCTGGATGCCAAAAAAACAGGTTTTATAACAGAGGATCAGGCTAGCTTTATCACTGACAAATGCAAGATTAGTGGGGCAAAGAAAGTGTTGGAGTTAAGCTCCAAAACACCGAAAGTATTGACTCTGTATATGGGCTGTATTTTGACAATACACTTACACAAGTCAGCGAAGGTGAAAAGTACTACCGCGACACTGTCAAAGAGGAACATATTTCTCGTATAACGGAACCTGTTTGTTATTACTTTGGCCACGTCACCTCACCTTCCGGGTCAGCTGAGGATAAAACGCAAGCTATATGGCAACATTTACAAGACAATTCAGTTGATGTGGAACATCTATTAGTTGTCGGTGCGGATGGCACCAACACGAACACAGGTTGGAATCATTCGGAAACTAGAAGAAAGAATAGGTAAGCCATTACAGTGGGTTGTTTGTCTTCTACTTTTCAACGAACTTCCATTTCGTGCTCTTTTCAAACACATAAATGGTAGCTCAAAGAGTCCAAATACATTCTCTGGCGACATAGGTAAACTGCTTCCTGATTGCGAGAAGTTGCCTGTTTTCAAATTTTAAAGTTTTCCCTCCTGCCAATTACCTTCTGAGGTTATTAATCCGACCCAACTTAGCACAGACCAAGCTTATCTCTATAAAATATCAGAAGCAGTTATTTCCGGTCAATGTTCCTTAGATTTAGCGTCGATGCATCCAGGTAACATGTGCAAATCTTGCTGGCTCACCTGTGCAAATAGAACTCTGAGATTATACWTTTCTACTAACAAACCAACAAAGGAAATAAAGATTTTGGTCAAGTACATACTTACAGTTTACTCACCTTTGTGGTTCTCAATAAGATTCAAYAGTTCAATCAAAGATGGCTCGCGCCATCTCTATGCTGCAATTCAATGGTCGAGATACTTACCTGCGCAAACTGCGCAAGGTTGTCGATTCATCCATTCAACAGAATGTTTTCTTTGCTCTTTCTCCAGTGTTTTAGATGTGCGTGCGCTCCGAGGTCCTAACATCGATTCGGACCACTATCTTGTTGCAGCCAAGATTCGCACGCCATCAAACACAAGSAAGGTGCAATCACAACAGGCAGCCGAACGATTTACTACTCGGCTTGCACTCTTGCACTCTTGCTCTCTGAGAGAACTAGTCAACAACTCGGTATAAGGGAGTGTGGGACGGCATTTCAAACTCTTTACGTACAGCCGCAACCGAAACCATTGGTTTTCGGAAAGTACAAAAGAACAGCTGGTTCAATGACGAGTGCCGTGTCACAGCGGAGAGAAAACAGGCTGCATACCTCGCAACGTTACGATCGACCACAACACGTGCGGGATCGGATAGATACCGAGAGTTGAAGAGGGAAACGAGACGCATTTGCAGACAGAAAAAGAAAGAGGCCGAAATGCGTGAGTATGAAGAGCTTGATAAGCTGGCCGATAGGGGTAATGCTCGAAAATTCGACGAAAAAATGCGGCGGCTTACAGAAGGTTTCAAGACCGGAGCATACCCTTGTAGAACCCCCAAAGGTGATCTAGTCACCGATGCCCAGAGCATACTTAAATTATGGAGGGAGCACTTCTCTAGCCTGCTGAATGGCAGTGAACGCACAAGGCCAGGAGAAGGCGAAACCGATTCCCCATGATGACGATGAAGCTGGAGCAGGCGTTCCATTGCCCGACTATGAAGAAGTTCGAATAGCAATTACCCGCTTGAAGAACAACAAAATGGCGGAGGCCGATGGATTGCCTTCCGAGCTATTCAAACACGGCGGCGATGAAGTGATAAGGAGCATGCCTCAGCTTCTTTGTAAAATATGGTCGGACGAAAGCATGCCCAACGATTGGCATTTAAGTGTGATATGCCCAATCCATAAAAAAGGATACCCCACAATCTGCGCCAACTATCGTGGGAAAAGCCTCCTTAACATCGCATATAAGTTTCTATCGAGTGTATTGTGTCAAAGGTTAAAGCCTACCGTCAGCAAACTGATAGGACCTTATCAGTGCGGCTTTAGACCTGGCAAAYCAACAACCGACCAGATATTCACCATGCGCTAAATCGTGGAAAAGACCCGTGAAAAGAGACTCGACACATACCACCTCTTCGTCGATTTCAAAGCTGCTTTCGACAGCACGCTGCCTTTACGCCGCGATGTCTGAATTTGGTATCCCCGCAGAACTGTGTAAGCTGATGTTCAGCGACACTAAAAGTTCCGTCAGAGTCGGGAAGGATCTCTCCGAGCCGTTCGATACCAAACGAGGTTTCAGACTAGGCGCCTCCCTATCGTGCGACTTCTTCAACCTGCTCCTGGAGAAAATAATTCGAGCTGCAGAACTAAATAGAGAAGGTACCATCTTCTATAAGAGTGTACAGCTGCTGGCGTATGCCGATGATATTGATATCATTGGCCTCAACACCCGCGCCGTTAGTTCTGCTTTCACCGGACTGGACAAGGAAGCAACACAAATGGGTCTGGCARTGAACGAGGGCAAGACGAAATATCTCCTGTCATCAAACAAACAGTCGTCGCACTCGCGACTTGGCACTCACGTCACTGTTGACGGTCATAGCTTTGAAGTTGTAGATAATTTCGTCTATCTTGGAACCAGCGTAAACACCACCAACAAAGTCAGCCTAGAAATCCAACGCAGGATAACTCTTGCCAACAGGTGTTACTTCGGACTGAGTAGGCAATTGAGAACCGAAGTCCTCTCTCGACAACAAAAACCAAACTCTATAAGTCACTCATAATTCCCGTCCTGCTATATGGTGCAGAGGCTTGGACGATTACAACAACTAATGAGTCGACGTTGCGAATTTTCGAGAGAAAAGTTCTGCGAAAGATTTATGGTCCTTTGCGCGTTGGCCACGGCGAATATCGCATTCGATGGAACGATGAGCTGTACGAGATATACGACGACATTGACATAGTTCAGCGAATTAAAAAACAGCGGCTACGCTGGCTAGGTCATGTTGTCCGGATGGACGAAAACACTCTAGCTCTGAAAGTGTTCAACGCAGTACCCGCCGGGGGAAGCAGAGGAAGAGGAAGACCTCCACTTCGTTAGAAGGACCAAGTGGAGAAGGACCTGGCTTCACTTCGAATATCTAATTGGCGCCACGTAGCGAAAGGAAGAAACGACTGGCGCGCTGTTGTTAACTCCGCTATAATCGCGGTGTCTACGCCAATCAAGAAGAAGAAGAACGAATTTCTGAACGGTGAGTGCGAAGAAAGTAATCGAAAGAAACATGGTCCTTCGAGCCTACAGAAAGGCACTATAGAAAAAAAAGGAAAACCAAATTAAAAATTTTAAAGCATAAAGAGTGCAGTGACATTAAGCACATAAAAAGCGAAAGAAAAGAACAGAATTAGGTTAAGGAAGAGTTAAGCATTTGCTGTGACAACAACATATATGTATAGAAACGAAGTTCATTTTAAAACAATACAAATATTCATATAAATATATGTATGAATATACATATGTATATAATTACATGTTTATGTGTAAAAATATAATAAAACATAAAATAAGCTTTTTAAACGAATTACATAAAAAATAACAGAGCAAAATCAAACGGGCGCGACGCGTTATAAAAATCTAATTAATATAATCTAATACATTTCTAATCTAAAAATTCGGGAGCGATCGCGCAAAAAACATTAATGCAACATTATAACAACACACAACAAGAAAACTGGAGCACACAGGCATAACAGATCAAACCCTTACTTTCCCCCAAAAATCCCCTTGATGCGAGATAAAGTATGTGTATCGTTTTTCATTTCTATTTTTTATATGTATGTACATATGTATTATAACGGATTTATATTTGAGATAATCCGTTTGAACGGTACAAACCGAGGAAAATTTAATTATATACATCATCTATATATATAAAACAGTAAAAAAACAAAAAAAACTTTTATATGCCTATTTGCTTATTTCTGTGTTACGAACACATAACAAGCTAATCAGACGACAATTAACCCTTCGTTGCATGGTTTAATTTCCGTGAGAATAAACATTTTTTTGAATCAAATTTTTAATGTGGGCTATTATAAGATGACAAATTTGAAATTTTATGATTGTTGTGTTTCTAGCAACAGAGTTACGTAACATTGCACATATGTAATATCATGCAGCAAATCTAATAAATTTACAAGGAGGTTACTGAATGGATATGCTCTTTATTTTATTGAATAAAAGTGGACAGAAGTGAATTCATTACTTTTACAATAAATTTCAGTTTATTCTACATGAAATTTTTTGAAGCAATTTCTTGATTTGCTGGAACATAAATTAATTTCACGTTTTTGCACCTAACATTTGTACATATGTATATCCGTCACAACTTGTAATTTTCAAGTAACTCGAGTGTCCACCCATGTTGGCCAGTGATCCATTTTGTTAACCGTACTTTATTTTCAGTGGTAGAACCACTTCTCCGGTGCTTTCTATAGAAATAAAGTATAAGGATTATACTTATATGTCGCCAATACCACTTCTTACAGCATATTTCGATTTTGTATCGGCCTATGAAGGAATCTAGCAAATCAACACCCTTCATAAACTTGTTATACTTTGTTTTTATTGCGTTTTATAACGTTTGGGCAAGCGACACTTATTTTCCGTAAAAATATCTCATCATACCGTTAAACCGCTGGTTCTGGAGTTTTGCCGCAGTAGTTTGAAATTAAAGGTAACAATTGTATTATCTCTTGAATACACTACAGATATGTATATGAAAGTTGTCCACGTTTGCATATTTAAGAGTTTTTTCGTTTGCTTTCTTCATCGTAATTCCTCGTCTAGAAGCTTTAAATTGGGAATTCGGGAATTGATCCCAAATCAATTTCCTTAGGAAGTCTATTGATGCTGTTGTTTTGGGGCAGTATATATTTCGAAGCTGTAATTGTATCCAGATATACCTGCCAAAACATACAAAATTTATTTTTTTCGAATTTATTCAGTGACATAGTGTCTTATATTCATTTCATGCCTACTGTTGGCGTTCAATATCTTCGAATATTTAGAATTTGAACAATAGACATCACAATGCATATCCGTAAAAACTTTTTCAGATCTTGTTTGTCTATATTATTCATTTTGGCTCTTTTTGACAAGTGCATAAGTTTGCATGGGATCATCTGTTCATCCTGCATCTATATAACATTAACTTCTTTAAAATTATGTATTGATTGCTTCTTCTTTCTTCGTAGTAATTCAAAATTTGCTTCATCACCATCATCTAAATACTCATCTTTGCTTTCATCCCAGATTTCTATTATTAGTGCTCTATCATTATAAGTAAGCGCCCTACAAGTAAAAATGTATGCTTAAATGCATGGTATTGCACATGTGCAATAATACATTATAGCTCTTGCAAATATAATTCGTGTGAAGACCGAAATTGTTATTAGGGCAAGAAACTCTCCAAATTAATTGGAAATACTTACATTTTATTATACATTCTCAATAATTCACAAAAATAATATATTTTCAATATACCAGAAAGAGGTTTACTCTTTACTACGTATATTCACAAAAACTCAAAAATATTTGCGAAACTGTACCAAAGGAGAATAGTGAGAAGGTAAAATTTTCATTTAGCGAAAAAATAACTGTAAATTAAGAAACGATGTAGCTGCCAGATAAACGAGATGTTAACACTTCATATATGCAATTCTATGCAACGAAGGGTTAATTTCAAGTATCCACTTGCAAGATTTTCCGCAATACTCCTTCTGTTCCTCAAAACAGTAAGCAGTATCTAAAATAAATAAGCAAAAGGCACAATAAAAAGACAAAACGAGAAATTAACGAAACAATACATTCGAACATACATACATATTAACTAATAACAACGTCGTATTATATTATATGAAGTTAAAAACCTAATAACATATTTGCATAAAGAGGCGAACACTATCGCGTGGTGAACTCTCTTTTGAATTCGCATCGCGCAAAAACAAAAGAACGCAAACACAATACGAGCATTATATAATTATACTTGGCACACTTCAATATATATGTACCATAGGTGAACATTATATATAAAATAACCGAATTTAAATTTGCAATAATTATCCGACATTTATTGAAAAACATAAACGGTCCGGTACAACAACAAATATATATATTTACATTAGCACACATTTCGTTTTTTCCTCACTTTATACCTTAACTTATATTATAGCGCATCACTTACAGACCAGGCACATATACAAAGGGTAAAAGACGCCTGTAATTATGAGAGTGCATTAGGGAGCATACGAATAAGTCCGCAAACAAAAAAAAAAAAAATAAAATAAAATATATATATATATATGTACACACATACAATATATTTAATTTGTAATTTGTTTAAATATTCTCAAAAAATACCTAAAACGAGGTACGCATATTTCAATACATTATTTGCTAATTCGGAAATAAAAACTCTTATTTACGCAAAAGAGTTTTCGGTTTTTCACATTCATCTGAATTTATACTGAAAAATATATTTAACTAAATGAACACACACTCTAAAGACTCTAAATCTACTCAATTTTTAAAAATTCCGAAAATGATTTCTGATGACTAAAGTCCAAGTACATCTGTAGAAACTACACGTTCGAATCAAGGTGCTATAAAGCAAAAAAGGGGGAAAGATATTTCTAACGCTAAATTCATTTCTGAGAGTGACAGCTTAATAAGATACTGCACTCGTTTCTTAATTTACAGTCACCGATTCAAGGTAACTCTGAATCGGTGCTAGAAATCAAAAATCAAAATATTGATCATTTCTGGACACGTATCCAATCTGCATATGAGGCGATAGTAGAAACTGACGACTCAGATCTACCCGAAAATTTCAAATCCTCGGCTTACGCCAAATATGAAAATTGCTTTGACCAATATGAAGAGATAAAAGCCATGATCTCTGATCAACTAAAATTAACAAAGTCAAATGCACCTACTCCACAACTGAGAGAAGAGCTGCCACAAACACAAACCCAAGAGGCAAGTTCCGGCATCCGCCTCAAGCCAGCATGCGACATAGAAATTTTTCATTTAGGTTATGAAAAACGGCCGTCCTTCCGGGACATGTTTACGACCGTGTACATAACCGCGCAATAATTTTATCACCTCCGAAATAAAACAAAAGGTCAAGCAGGCGTAATAGCCAAGCAGTTCGCATTGAATGGGAAGCTTTAAGACAAAGATATGAAAATCGKAGAATATTAGTTGAAAAGCAAGTATCGATACTTACGGACTTGGCCTAAAATTCAAAGAGAAACCAGTGAAGAATTCATCAAACTAGGATCCACTGTTTCAAATTGTTTGTCGGTGCTATCGACACAAAACATTCCTACACACAATTGGGATCCTATTCTGTTAAACATATGTATCGCCGCATTACCAGAAAAGTCTTTACTTTTGTGGGAGCAATCGCTCTCATCAACTTTCAACAAGACCTAAATCGAAGCTTCAATAGACCCCAAATCAGTAACAACAACTTAAATAGAAGCTTTTTCAAAGCAGAGTCGTTCAAATCTGAACAGAACAAATATACTTGCGAGAAGTTTAAAAATTAAATATAAACGATAGGAACAACTGTGTGAGGTCAAAAAGACTCTGTACAAACTGCTTGTCCCACTCATACAATCTTAATGATTGCGAAAGCAAATTCAATTGCGTATATTGTCACAAATCGCATCATTCTATGTTACACCTCAATAACTTTTCCAACGCATCTCAAAGTAGCGCTTTCTCAAAAAAAAGCTACGGGTCTAGTTGTATCAGTAACCCCCGAAACAAAAACTCTAGAAATTTGCCAAGAGTCACCATGCTGCTCAAAGACATTAATAGCTCAAACATTACACAGCGATAATCATAGGAGAGTACTACTACCCACAGCAGTTGTCTCCATCGAACATAGAGGAGAACTGTTTAAACTTAGAGTCCTAATAGACCAAGAGTCACAACGATCCCTTATGGCGTATAAGGCACAAAATAAATTAAAATTGCCAACAAAACATGCTAACAATGAAATTACGGGAATGGGCGGACGATTAGTACAAAACTAAAATAAAATTTGCCAAATTACTCTAATTTCCCCCCAAGCGGATAAGTTCATTCAAGCAAATGCATTGGGATAAGATTTCACACCTGACTTTAGTAGATCCCAACTGAACACCCCCGCTCAAATAGACCTTCTATTAGGCAGCGATCTTGTATTGTAAATCATACTACAAGGTGTTGAAAAAATTTCGAAAACACTACTGGCGCAAAATACCATTTTCGGATGGGTCCTAACTGGACTAGTTACGGAACCAGTCACAGCAATGACAACTCAACTTGAGGAAATCTCAAACGAGTACCTCAATTCACAATTGAGAAAATTTTGGGAGTTACAAGAACTGCCTCACACAACATATAACCAAGACCGAACACCTAACCACAGCAATAATCCCGTATCCAGAACACTCTACAGTCACCGCATTAAAATACACTAACACGCTTCATTCACCATATTCATCTCGACACCACCTACAATCCACATCACACATAACTACATTCCCACTGCATTTTTCAACACAACCAAAAGGGAACAAAAAAGGCGCAGAAACAAGTTCGTCCACTTCGTTTTGCGATCCGCTAACGAAAGCGGACATCAATTATTCAAYTCAATTCAATTTAATTTAATTGTACATAAAGTTTTCTTAGTTAAAATACATTTTGTAAATTTCTGGCGGAATTGTGTGTTGAATTTTTTTTTATAATTTTCCGAACGAATTTTCTCAACGGTGAGTTCGAAGAAAGTAATCGAAAGAAAAAGTTATATGTACAAAATATGACAACTCCAAGATTATAAGTCAATTTGACTTCCTAGAGGAAATTGCTGAAGCTTTAATAACAAAACTGAGCAGATATGCTCGCTGCCACCAATGTGAACAACAAACTCAGTTTAGTTGCAGAAAAATTATGTAATACTTCATTCAAACCAGCATTGTTTGACTTCCATAATGGGTTACCACAAGATGAAGGGAAAAAAATTCAATAAAATTATAAAAGAAGCTTTGGTTAGTTTAAATATGAATTAGCATTCAAGCGATTAAAAACTATATGTTTGAACAAAATTGAAATTTCTATTTCACCACTTTTTTCAGCATATATATAAAACCGGTTATGATTAATTTTACAGGTACAACAGCCATATTCGCAGATGATACCGCGTTGCTTGCTGTTGGTAGTAATGGACTCACTACTAATCTCCAAAAAGCTATAAAGAAAGTCTTAAAATGGGTAAATGAATGGCAGATAAAACTGAATGAAATTAACCGTGCGATTTTGTACTATGATTCGGTCTCAAGTCTCTAAATTATAGATTTTAAGTTAGAGACAATTGTTGAGACTTAGACGATTTTGCTATTCTGTAAGTGACAGTCTTAAAATTATTATTCATTATTCAGAGATGTTTTTAAACTTGAATGCAAATAAATATTTCGATAACACATATTAAATTTTCTATATCAGTGAAAAAACATAATTATCAATAAAAATAAAAATATGTGTTGACTTTGTTTCATAATATTTACGAAATTTATGTAAAATTAATTAATTTTTAACCTTTTCATGTTTGAGTTGCTCCGAAATGTAAAAAAACGACAATCGATTAATATCTCTCTGTTCAGTATATTCAAAATGGCAAACAAGAGTTCTTGTTAGTTTTGTGACCTGCTAACAATCAGGTTCCAAATTTGAGTCAATATTTTGAGACTAACGCTAGAGACTGTTAGTGAATAGTAACTAGTCACAAATTGAGATTTTGCTTTAAAATGTCTCAAATAGAGAATAGAGACTGGTTACAGAATCCCGCTATAAAGCTAGAGACTGTTAGTGAATAGTAACTAGTCGCATACTGACACTTTACCGCAAAATGTCCCTAATAGTGACTAGAGACTGCTTACAGAATTCCACTATAAAGGAAATATACGTTTCCAGCTCTCAAGTATATGCGCAAAAAAAAATATTCCTTATTTCTTGAGCTGGTGTCAAGTAATTTTGACAGCAGGTTACGCAGTGTGAATGATGCACATTAGAAGAGTAAGCGATAATAAACAAAGAAAATAAACTTATGAGTGTAAAGTATATAAATATTTGCATTCCGAATTAAGGAATGTGTGAATTAAGGGGAAGACTGGCAGGTTTTATACAAAAATGAACTGATACCTCATAATAATGATTTTAACCAATTTTAGATGAATTTAACGATTACTTTGAATTTCATTCAAGAAACAATTGTGGATTTAATGTTTCTTCGCAAAACCAGTGTTGCCATATTCGCATTTTATTAAAAAAAATTTTAAGAATCAGTAATAGATTTCTTTAGAGCATACTAGTATAAGGAAATTTTCTTGACCTAACCCTACGATTCTGTACTGTGATACAGTATCAAGTCTCTAAATTTGACAGAGGCAGTTTTTGAGACTTGAGACGATTTTGCTATTCTGTAAGTGATAGTCACAAACTCTATTACATTTCATTATTCAGAGATGTTTTTATACTTGAATGAAAATAAATATGTCGATAACAAATATTGAATTTTCTATAGCATAGTCAGAAAACATAATTATCAATAAAAAATAAAAATATATGTTGACTTTGTTTCATAATATTAACGAAATTTATGTAAAATTTATTTATTTTTAATCTTTTCGTGTTTGAGTTGCTTACAAAMTATAAAAAAACGACAATCGATTAATATCTATGGTGATCTCTATTCAGTATATTCAAAATGGCAGACAAGAGTTCTTTTTGGTTTTGTGACTTGCTAACTACCAGGTCTCAAATTTGAGGCAATATTTTGAGACTGAAGCTAGAGACTGTTTAGTGAATAGTAACTAGTCACAAATTGAGATTTTACCACAAAATGTCTCAAATAGAGACTAGAGACTGATTACAGAATCCCGCTATAAGCTTTATTTTATATGAAGTTTTTACATTTCATGAGAGTTGAAAACTACACTTAAGTCTGTACACATTATTTTCACATATAACAAGAACAACACTTATTACCAATTTTCATAGACGGTACACGAATACCGTACTTAAATTCTGGTAAATACTAAAAATTACGCTTCACTCTAAGCTACGGTGAAAAGTTCACGTAAAAATCAAAGTAAGGAGCTGGACATGTGACTCAAAAACTAAAATTGGTTAATTATTAACAAATCAGTGTTATCCATCGAAAATAGGTTACTTATCTATAAACGAATACTCCGAACACCCAACAATTTCAAAACAATCTACTAAGACTAATTGTCAAAGCGCCTTGGTTTTGTCGATGTRCTGATATAGGCGTAGACTCGGTTAATGGTCCATTTCCAGCTCTTAAGTAATTGCTCAAGAAAAAAATTCCTTATTCTTGAGCTGTAGTCGAGTAATTTTGACAGCTGGTTACACATTTTGAATGATCCTTAATAGAAGAGCAAGAGAAAATAAACTTTTGTGTGTAAGTATATATATATTTTTATTGCGATCTAAAGAATGTGGATGAAGATTCGAAAGTTTTATACAAAATTTCAAAATGCACTATATTTCATAATTAGCTTATTTAGCCAACATACTTGTGTTGGCTTTGCGTAGCTTGTATACTGAACTAGAGGCATTGCCAGTTCATCGCTTTTTCCATTCACAATAGCAAGGTTTAAAAAAAGTAGTAGGCAAAGCGAGAAACCTCATTTTGACAGATGAAAATGTAAACAAACCAAAACTACACATTTTTTGAATGAGTATTGAGTTAAAATTAAGACAAATAAGAACATTTGTTTTCAGTTTTTTGTATTCTAGACCTCAAATAACTAAAATAAATACATTTGTATAGTATATTAATATTCCGTTCACAAATTTGAAATTTTACACTAAATTGTATATCAGTTAATTGTGCTTTTCCATATTACCAACCCAATTTCTTTTTAAGCGAATATATGGAATAAGCTAAGTGCGTTTTATTTGATTTAGTAATGGTCAAATGAAACACGGCTAATAATGATTTATGGATGAATTTAATGATTTCTTTGATTTTCCTTCAAGAAATAATTGTTGATTTCATGTTTTTTCTCAAAACCGTGATTGCCGTATTCGCTTTTTATTGAAAAAATTTATTAAAAATTGTAACAGTAATGAAGATGTAGCTATGTTAACTTTTAGAGATGTACCACCACGACGACTCAAACGCAATACTCTCACAGTAGTTTTGTAATTATATGTTTATATAATATTCTAGTAGCTTATAAGTCCTTTCTTTTATTTGAACTAGTTGCAACGTATAAGCCGTGGAGAAATACTGTTATTTTTGAGATTTCTAATKCGATGTCGCAAAAAAATTACATTTTTTCCGCTTAGATTGCAAACGCAGGCTGCACTAAACAGCGTTTGAAAAGCTACGCTACTACTAGAGAGCGACATGAGAGCAGAGCTAATTAAAGATATCGAGAGAACCATTAGCACAGCGTGAGGTTCGCCGCAGCCGTGATCAAGATAGGCATACGGTTCAGAAGAACAGAGAATCGTCAGTAGAGCGTGAGGATCGATTTAGTCAGCTTCGGGCTAGATATAGAGCTGAGAGAGAATCGTAAGTAGAGCGTGAGAGGGGGATAGACATCGAACACAGAGAATCAGAGAATCATCAGCACTAGTTAATAATTCATGGGTAAATAAAGAAAATTCTGCCATGAATTATGATCCTTCGATTTCTTACAAGGAAGATCGTCTGGTATCAAAAGTGTGTGAACAGTGCTTAGTATTGAAATTCAAGGACGAATCGAAAGGAACGTGTTGCTTACAAGGAAGAGTCAAATTAGAAGAAATTCTCCCTCCACTTGAACCACTTTACTGTCTTCTTCAGAAATCCAAACAATTCATGAGAAACATACGCCGTTATAATAACGTATTTCAAACGACCTCTTTTAAGAGTAAGCAAGTCGTTGAGCGCGTTCATGCCTGAATTTAAAATTCAAGGGCAAGTTTACCACTTAGCTGGGAGCTAGCTACCATGTCGATCCGAAGATCACACATTTCTGCAAATATATTTTATTGCAGATCTAGATACAGAAGCATCTACGCGGTGTTCAAGTGTTGTAAAGCCAATTAATAGTGATTTAGTTAGATCTTTCCAAGATATGTTACATTCTCATTATTGCTACAAACAGTCTTTCAAAACTGCGATTGAGTGTGTTAAAGCAGATACTCCTGACTTTAATGTCATTTTCATGCAAATAAAATTCCTGTAGGAGAGAGAGGAGAACACAGAGGAAGATACAATACGCTTTCAACGAGTGAAGTTGCAGTGGTGATAGTTGGACAGCAATTTGACAAAAGAGGTTTTGTATTGCGTAGTCATGATGATAATTTGCAAAAAATTTCATAGCTACACAGACCTTATGGCAGTTTATTCTCTATGTGGTGGAGAAAATGGTTATATCATTAATATTTCTCAAGTTGACCCAATCGGTGGTAGACCTCTGCATAAAACAGTGTCCTGTATGAACAACTATTGCTATCGTATAATGACAAGACGTAACAATTTTACCACTTTGCTTAGATATAGAATGTTAATAAACCAACTTGGTAGATCAATATGCGAAAATTGAATCTAAGAGATTGGCCGTTACGTTCATCTTCAAGATGCTTTACAAGCGTATGAACACCGCAATGGCATTGGGCAGTTGGTTATACTATCTTCATCATTTACAGGTGTGCCTCGATATTTATACGAAAAATCGTAAGACGCCAGGACTTACGTCAGAAATTACGGCAAACCTGATTTGTTTATAACTTTAATATGTAACTTAAATTGGCCGGAAATCAAAAAAAAATATTAACACCAATTTAACTCCACAAGACAGATACGATAAAGTTAACAGTGTCTTCCATTTAAAAGTACAGTAATTCTTGCATCTCATTAATAAGTCTCATATATTTGGACCGCCGCGATGTCACATGTACACAATACAATGGCAGAAAAGAGGCTTGCTACATGTACACCTGCTAGTGTGATTAGTGAACAAAATTAGACCAAACCAAATTAACAGGGTTTTTTCAGCTGAATTACCCGATACAGATGAAGATCATATTTTATATGAAATCCTAAAGAAACGTATGGTATATGGGCTTTGTGGGACTTTAAACCCAAATTCTCTATGTATGCGGGACTCTAAATGAAGCAAGAAATTTCCGAAGCCGATCCAAGCTCAAACAAGTACTAGCGATGACGGATATCCCAAATATCGTCACCGATCGTCAGAACAGTGTGGTCAAAATTCTACCGTCCGAAACCACGATATTGATAACCGATGGATTCCCTATAATCCGCAGTGCTGAATAAAAAAAGAAACATTATACGATCAAATGAGACTTTTAGAAAATATAGCTCAAGAAGAGCCACGATTAAATATCGATTTGAAAAGAGTATTCACGGCAATACTATCAACAATTGATAACAATGRAGGGAAATTGCTTTTCATTGATGACTCAGGAGGTAAAGGAAAACATTTTTAATCAATCTGCTCTTTAAAAAGGGAAATCTACAGGAAAATTTGTTTTAGCTGTTGCGCCATCCGGCATTGCCGCTACGCTTTTGAAAGGAGACCGAAACGCAAACTCTACATTCAAGCTCCCGCGGAACCGGTGTTTCCGCCACGAATGAGTATAAGTGATAAGAGCGTCTTTTGCCTTTTCTAGGTATAGATGTGTCAATATATCGCCTCGGGAGTACAGCGTKGGTTCTCCCTTCACTTTAATTTTGAGTCGCTTTATGAAATTGTACATGTATGTAAGCGATTACCTTGAGTGCTCGGGGGTGAGATGAAAAGAGTCGTTTTTTCGGCTTTCTGGGGCAATTATCTTGCGCATGATCATTTATTTTGTCATATTTAGATGCGTTTGCACTATGGAGACTAGTTGGGCTAGTAGTATCGCACCACATATTTCCAGTCGTGTGAGTACTAGTAGGTGACTGGTGGTCGCTCTTTATTATATCTGATAGTGTGGACATTGACACATTAGTGTATGAAAACTGGTCAGATATCGCATCGCATAAGGAAATTAGTGTCTTTTTTCTTTCTTATGTCTTTCTTTTTTTCTTTATTTATGTCCTTTAAAATATTAGGGTTGTTAGCCGTTATCATTTTAATGGAAACCCTGCTGTATTGAGAGCTTGTGTCACTTGTTTGATTGTGGAAGATTGTGGCTTTGAAGCAGAATATCGTCTACATACATTTGTGTTTTCAACACTTGTGTTGCCAGAGGAAATTCTGACTTTGTATCTCTTTTGTAATAGTATTTACTTTTTATAATTTTTTCCTCCATCTGGTCTAAATGAAAGTATTCTTCTAATGCCCTATCGTATTCTGGTTTTAGCTCGTCTTTTTTAAATAGGTTTTTCCCATACTTAAAAACTGTTGGATAGATGAGGTGCGGGAATGATCTAAGGCGAGTGTGAGGGGAAATTCTTAGGGGTAGTAATTGTGGATTTATAAAAATCCTTACAATATCGATCTTCTGGAGTTGTGATTGATATGAGGGGGAGTTCTTATAACTCCAAAATTTCTTCTGTTGTGTGTTGAGGTATTCGTTGGAGATTTTTTCAACTTGGGTTGTCATCGTGGTAACTGGTTCCGCAACCAGCCCACTTAGTATACTACGGAAAATGGTATTCTGTGCCAGAAGTTATTTCGAAATTTTCTCAACACATTCGAGTATGTTTTATGTTATCAGATCGCTGCCTAATAGGATGTCTATTTGAACGGAAGTGTTGCAGTTGGGATCTGCGAACTTAAGGTGTAAAATCCTTTGCCAATGCTTGCTATTTATATGACAGCTTGGAAGCATATTTGTTAGTTGCGGTAAGACAATATCTTCTGTTTGAATGCGCTTATCCGCTTGGTCTGAAATAGGGGTTTTATTTCAGTTTTGTACTACTCTTCGCCCATTCCCTTAAGGGGGATTCTGGTCTAGGATTTTGAAAAACCGATTTTTTGCGTACTTTGATATTTTAGACATTCAAAAATATGACCTTGGAAGAATTTTTAAAAATTCGGCTTCTTTTCGGAGATACAGCCGATTTTGTGACGTTGCATCGTGTTGTCTTCTTAACTTTAAACGCGTTTTTGTCTCAAGTTCTACTGAACCGATTCCTTTGAAATTTGGTATATATCTTCTTTATGCAATGTTCTATCGTGTCTGCCTTGGATTTCCAAAAATTTTGATTTGAGGGGTTTTTTTTTTTTTGAAAATGGTCAACCCGATAACGACATCCTTACTAATGAAGAATATTCTTGTTTTTTGTGTTTTAGATCTCTACAAGGGTTGAAATCACGTCAACCAGGACGCACCGTTTTTTTTTGAAGCGCCCCCTCCACCGGCCTCTATCTCGATAAATTTTGGTTTTTWTCTTGCAATTTTTTTTATATTATTAAAATGTCAATAAAAACGCATAAAAATGGATACTAAAAATGTTTTAAATTTTTTTTTATCTGCCTTAATTTCAAAATTGGCCCGTTTTGTTGACAGTTTTAGAATACCTTGTCCCTAGACTCTTTAAATGATGGTCTATTAAGGCTCTAAGTTTAAAGAGTTCTCCTTGGTGTTGTSGGTAATAATACACTGCTTTGGTTTTCGCTGTGTAGCGTCTGAATTTTTAATGCCTTTGAGCAGCATGGTGCTTCTTGCAATTTCCGGAATTTTGTAAGTCGGGAATTGCTGTTGCAATTACTCCCGCTGCTCTTTTAACATTAGCAATATTTTGAGCGAAGCAGTACAAATTTGTAATATGAAGCACTGAGCAATTAAACTTGTTTTAACAATCTTTGAGCGTATGCGCATGTGATAAACAGTTGGTACAATGTTTTTTCGTTCTTACGAAATTGTTTCTTTCGTTAATATTTAGCTTTTTAAATTTCCGGCAAGTTTTCAGCTTGAGCCCTCCTTTACATAGTTTGCAAGACGAATGTTTTGTTTTGTTCGAATGTGAACGATTGTGTTCTGAAAAAAACTACGATTTAAGTTGTTGCTGCTAGCGTGGGGCCTAATGAAGCTTCGTGTTGCACGTTTTTAGTTCTGACCATTTTTTTATCTACCCTTTTCGCAATTTCATACTGGGTAATTAAGAAATTTTTCATTTGTTGCCACGTTGTGCATTTTCTTCATGATGAGAGCGATTGCTCCAATAAAAGCAACGATTTTTTTTTGCGCTTGTGATGATTTTGGATTGTATATGCACACGGCTGTAAACATGTCCCGGAAGGACGGCCATTGTTCGTAATCAGCTCTACTCTCGGTTGTGGAGTAAGTGCAATTTTTTAATTAATCTCAATTGATCGGAGATCACAGCTTTCGGTAGTTTTCATGTTTAATGTATGCTGAGGATTTCAATTTTTCAGGTAGACACGTGTTCAGAAATTGCATAGATTTTCCTTCTTGATTTCTAATACCGAGTCAGAATTGTCTTGAATCGGTGAAGATGAAGATTGAGTATCGAATTAGACTGTCACTTTCAGCTACTTAGTATATGAAATATACTTTCAACYTTTTTTGTTTTGTAGCATATTGCTTTCAGCGTGTAGCTTCTGCAGGTGTACTTGGGCTCTTTTATTCAGAAATAATTTTTGTTCTTTTGGATACTGTATTGATTAAGATGCTTTATGATTTCCGTTCATTTGAACAAAGTAAAAATATGAGAGAAAAAAGTTCTCTCAGTGTACTCCTGATAACAATTTATACGTGTGAATCCTTAAGATAGATAAAATTGTATTTTTTGTTATATACGCAATGTATGAAATAACAGTTGCGTATTTCGTCTTCGTATGCGATTTTTCTATCAATTCTTATTTTTTTTTTCTGTTTTATTTTTCATACATATATACATATATATATGTATATATATTTTTTTTATTAATAAATTTTAAAATTTTTTTAATTAATAAAATTTAATTTTTTTCATAAATTAAACTTTCGTATTTACCGCTCCGCTTAGTTTTTCGAAAATCTGTAATTATTTTTGATAAGTTTTAAAATTTTAATTTAACGTTGTACCCCATGACCATTATATATACCGGCATAGGTAAACTGTATGTCGTAGGGATGTGTATATATTATTTTGCAGTACGAATAACGCGGGAAGAGAAAATTGGTGAAGTGCAGGTATGCGCTTTTAGTACACATGCTAATTTGTTGTGCGTCTTCAAGGGTCTTTGAGGCCTTTTTCTGAAGTTATGATTTGGGGGGAAATGCCATTACGTCCAATTCCTTTATACTGTTGTCCTCTCCGTTTTACTACTGTTGTATAATTTTTGAGCAGGTGCCCAATTCACTTCACCCTTATAGCACTTACCACTTTCATTTCTTTCGCCGGTTTTATATTATAACGGTAGTTACAATTTAATTCTAATCAGACTTTAGTTTCGTTTTTATACAGGGTGGCTGATGAATTTTGCTACATTAAGAAACTCAAATATTTTTTTTTCACTGTATGTAATTCATTTTTCTTTTATTCATGTTAAAGCTCATTAAATTTTATTAAATATAGCATAATTAGTTTTAAAATTAATGGAGAGTTGGAGACAGGAATAGCCGCAATTTTCGAAAATGGTGGTTAGTAATTTTATTGAAGAAGACATATAGTACATACAGGGTGGCTGATGAATTTTGCTACATTAAGAAACTCAAATAATATTTTTTTTTTCAGTGTATGGAATTCATTTTTCTTTTATTCATGTTAAAGCTCATTCAATTTTATTAAATTGATGCATGTGTGGCATCTTACCAAAAAGTTGTTGATTACTTCTTGGAGAGTTGAGACAGGAATAGCCGCAATTCTTTCTCGAATGGATTGCCTTAGTTCATTCAAATTTGTTGGYTTTGCTTYGTAGACTTCCTGTTTRCAATAACCCCACAAGAAAAAGTCAGGTGCAGTAAGGTCAGGCGACCTGGGTGGCCAACGGAATGTGGAGTTTCTGGATATCAGCTTATTGGGAAATTTTCTTTGCAATTCTGTCATAACAGGTTGTGCTATGTGAGGAGCTGCACCATCTTGCTGAAACCACACAGAGTTGAAAGAAATTCTCATTCGGCATAATTCTGGATAGAAAAACTCTCTCAACATGCTCAAGTAACGGTCTCCAGTAACCGTAACGGTGTGACCGTTTTCTTCGAAGAAGTAGGGCCCGACAATGCAGCGTGATGAAACTGCACACCACATTGTGACACGAAATGGATGCAATTCCGTCTCATGGAGTATCTGGGGGTTGGAAGAACTCCATATTCGACAATTTTGTTTGTTTATGTTGCCGATTAAATCGAAATGGGCCTCGTCAGACATGAAAAGACAGTTCAACATGTTTCCATCCTCTTCCACCATTTGAAGCATGTTCTGGCAGCAGAAGGGTTCGATGGTAAGATCTTCTGTTGACTGTCCCATGCTCGGCAAAATAGTTTACAAGTCTCATTATGGTCCATCTGCTCGGAGGATTGATCCCATGCGTGCACCTATACTCTCTTTGAACCGAAACTACGGACACCAGTGCGTGATAGCGGCGGACAATCCAAATTCTTGTTTCAGTGTCCAAGTTATCCATTTTTGTTAAATGTAAAAGTCAATCTGCGAAAGAAAAAAAAATTGACTAGACTCATTAAGTAGAGAGAAAGTTATTTAATTTTTTTTTTAGTAGCGGCTTTCATCAGCCACCCTGTATATAACTCAAAAACCAATTTTATTAAATAGGCTGAACGATACCTGACTACGGCAGGCGGTGATCGAAAAAACGACGATTTCAACGCTGCGACGTGTAAAACTCGAGACTGCAAACGAAAAAGCAACTGATGTGTGGAGATGATGTCCCTTTATACTGACTCGAGGAACACGTGCTGACGAAATATTTGCTTCCCTAAAATAATCCAACCTTTTACCACATGTCAATAAATTAGAGCTTAAAACTAATATGATGGTTTCGTCATCTTCACTTGAGAACAGGCTATTTCCAGAGAGGCTGCTAAAAGTTGTTAATGGAGAGTTACCACTAAGTGATGGAAGTATTGACCTAGGAAACCTTTGTGTTTTGATAGACAACATCCAAGAGTTAGCCAACAATATCTATCATGACAATGATAACATAAGTTACAAGACAATATCTTGGTTCAAAGAAAGGGCGATTCTGTCACCAACTAACTAACAAGTAGATAAGACAAATAACTTGATTCTTTCAAATATTGATGTGCCGACGAAAATATACTACTCGGTCGTTACTGTTCTCGATTTGGAAGAAGCTGTTCAGTTTCCTACAGAATTTTTAAACTCTTTGAACCCATCAGGACTCAATCCTCACAAAATGATGTTCAAACTACGTTGTCCTGTTATTTTATTAAGAAACCTGAATACACCTAATTTTTTCAAGGGCAAGCGTTTGCTGGTAAAACCACTGAAAACTTTTATAATAGAGTGCACAATACTCACAGGATGTGGTACCGGAGAAAATATATTAAAATCGTTGATAGTTTTTCACATGGCCAACTGTCGTCCCTCTTTCAAGAGTCACCTCTAGAGAAAATATGTTTGTATTGTCTAATGACAAGAAAGCTGTGAATGTTGTATATAAAGACATTCTGTAATATATTAATTGTTGTAAAAATAAAGTAAATGGATAAAATGTATTGTATCAATGTAAATATTCCAAAGACAGTAACAAGTCTTCATGGTGTAGGGAAATAGGAATTATTTTGCTCTAAAAGTAACGCGTGCAGGCCATAGGCAGTAAAGTGGGTGCCGCGTCTCTTTCTATCTTTGCAAATCTTTTTTTAAGGTTGATTTCCCTAGTGCAGAGCCCAAATTCAACAGCATTTTTCTTCAAAAAGCAATGCTTTATTAACACATGAAAGACTTTTTGATTATGCATAAACGAGGATAAAAAAATACTTTTATATTTTTCAGTACATTTTAATTTAATTAAAAGATAAATTTTGACAATTCGTATTTAACAATAAATAGTATGGTAGGGATGTAAAAGGCATTCGATTCATGCCAAGATACGATCGAATGAATGAATCGTATTTAGATGAAAATTGGACGATGTGCATTATCCCGGTAAAGTTAATTGTTGTACGCCGCATGCAGGACTGATCAGGTTTATAGTGTATAAGCGGGAGTTAATTGCAGCGCGAGATCGGTGACGCAAAAGCGTATGTTAATGTGCGCACTGTATGTGACGAAGTGTATCGAACGAATTGCGTAAACGAATTGACTTCTATTCTGTTGTCCATCCCTTTTGTTTAGTGGGTAGAGGTACAGGTGTGGTGAGTTGTGTTTTAGTGTCATCAGCTGCGGTGCAGTGCGCTGTTGTATTAGGATGCGTCAGTGTTACCGGGTAGAGGGGGTGGATGCTTAACTCATTTAAACATCTAAGGCCCCCTAGGCGAATATTTTGCCTATTATTTTGAGTTGTCCCATATTGTATTATAGGTGTCGATTTTTCGACTTTTTGGAAAACTTTGTATATGTAATATTTAAGTGCGTATGCACTAATTTGACAAGTAGTAGTGCGCCACCGCTCTAAGATTTGTTCAGAATTTCTTTTTTTTTTTTTGTTTTCCTTTATTGGGGAAAGCCATCCTGCGGGGCCGAAAAGTGATATTTTCTTTTTATTATAGGAACTGTCATTGGTAACTTTGTTTTTTATACCAATTTGTGGAGTGTTGGAAAATTGTGGCTCTAGTGGTAGTCGTACGACGTACTGGCCATTATTTGATCGCGTRRTTGTTGCTTTAGAGAAGTTTTCACAATAATGATCTTTTAGAATTTTGTTTGTTATGGGGGGAAGTTTCCTTAACTTTTGAAAAACTTCCCTAATTGTAAATTAAGGTATTTGGTTTTGTTATACTCAACTTGAGTTGGTATGGTGGTGACTAGTTCTGTATCTAGTTCACTTTGTGTTGGCAATTTTTATAATTTTGGGTTTCGTTATTTGCTTTTGCAATTAAGCCCGCGTTGTTTTTTTTTTTTGTTTGTAAGAGCGCTTTTTTGGTGTGAGAAGATATCTCTTGTAATGAAGCATAGAATTGTGTCTTTTTTGTTAAATTTGCTTTTGCAATTATTAAGATTGTGTGAATAGGACAAGCAGTTTGTACAGAGTCTTTTTGACCMGACAAAGTAGTTCCTTTCATTGACATTAAATTTTTTAAACTTCTCGCAAGATATAAGTTTATGCCCTCTTGAGCATAGTTCGCATGACATAAAATTTCTTTGTTCAGAAGTGAACGATTGCGTTTTGTGAAAGTTTTTGTTTGAATTGTTTTTGTTACTAACTTGGAGTTTATTTAAGCTTCCATTTTGGTTATGTTTAATGTTCTTAGTGCTGAATATATTTTATTCTAACCCTTCCGCAATTTCATATTGGGTGGTGAGAAAATCTTTCATTTGTTGTCACGTTGGGCACTTTCTTCTTGATGAGAGCGATTGCTCCCAAAGAAGTAACGACTTTTGTGGTAATGCGGCGGTGCAAATGTTTATCACAATTGGGTTCCAGCTGTTTGTGGGAAGTAGAAACAGTGGATTGTAGTGTTACAAATTCTTACTTGTCTCTTTCTCGGATTTTGGCATGTTTAATGGTGTCGTTACTTGCTTATCTACCAGTATTCTTTCGCTTTCATATCTAGCTTTTAGAGCTTCCCAAGCCAAATTGAAATTACCGTCATTTAATTGGAACTGTTTGACTATTTCGCCTGCTTGGCCTCTAGTTTTGTATTTTGAGGTGATACAATTTTTGCGTTTGTGATAATTGAGGATGGTTTATGTACACGGCCGTGAACATGACCCGGAAGGAGGGCCATTCTTCATAACCTCCGTAAAAAGTTACTGTGTCACAAGCGGGCAAATCGAGATGGATGGCTGAACTTGCCTTCTGACTGTTTTCTTGTGGCAGCTCTACTCTCGGATGTGAAGTAGGTGCAATTGCTTTTATTAGCTTTAAGTGATCGGAGATCATAGCTTTTGCTTCTTCATATTGGTCTAAGCAGTTTTCGTAAACCGATGATTTAAAATTTGTAAACCGATAATTTAAAATTTTGAGGTAGACCTGAATCGTCAGATTCTACTATGTTGTCATGAGCCGCTTGAAATCGTATTTGAATTCTAGTAACGGTTCCGAGTTTTCGTGAATCGGTGAAGAGGCAAATCTAGTGTCACTTTCTGAAATAAATTTAATAGCCTGTTTTGAGCGTGTAGCTCCTGCAGATCTATTTTGATTTTTCTCGTAACCTTTTTATTGTTATTTTAATTTTTATAAGTAAAAATAATTAAATTTTTTTCTCTCAGTGTAACTGATTTAAATAAGGCAATAGGGTATTGGTTAAACCGAATACTCGTTTAGGTAAATACAGTTTATATATGTACCTATGTTTTGTGCGATTGAGAGCTCGATCGAGAGATCAATGCGCTATTTACCTAAGTATGCACGAATTGTTTGTGGGTTTATGATTATTCTTATATTCTTATATTTTTAAGCAATTGAGAGCTCGTTAGAGAGATAAATTAGCTTTTTTGCAATCAACCCTTCTTGTTTTTGTTTGCCAAAGAACAAGACGTAATGCTGGATAATTACAAATGTGGACTTTGAATATTTGCGTATGTTTAAATATGCATATATGTACGTACGTATGTTTGAACGTATATTGTTCAAGTTAATAATTTTTTGTATACCGGAACTTTTTGTATCGTTGCGCTCACGAACTTTATATTTTTAGTGAAAATTATTTTTTTCTCTGTATTTATTTTTTGTAATTTGTAACAGTTCCGTTTAGATGTGTACGGAAAGCTACGATTATCTTTTTTTGAAGTTTAATTATAATTTATATTTTTAATAATTTAGTAGCCAGTGTAGGGTATATAAAGAAATTCAGATTATATGCCGTATGTAAGCATAAGGTACGCTTCTATATTTTTACACTTGCATATCCCGATATATATGCACATCTATAATTTTAAACAATATTTCGGCTTTAACCGTGTTTGGTAAAAATTTATAAGCTTGAGGGATATATCAAATAAATAAAGGACATAATGCGCTCACTTGGTACTCTGTATGGTATAAGTATTTTATATGTGCATATGTTGGCTGCCGTCTGCGATTTGTTCCCCGTTCTGTATTCCAGCTGGCTACCTTCCTGTGCTTTTTTTGTATATTTGTTTTAATTGTTCGTTTGATCCGTTTTTTGTATGCTTTGTTGTTTATGTGCTTTTACATTTCGCGCCCGATTTATGTTTTGAGTATTTTATTATTTTTTTTTGCTGGTTTGTGGCTCTTTGTTTGTTTAAACTTTTTATATTGTTTCTAAGGTATGTATTGTCACTGCAATTTTTGGAGTTTTGGCGGTTTTCACTTTTCCATAGTGCCTCTCACTATGGCTCAAAGGACCAATTATTTATTTAGTATATTTTTGTTATTTTTTGCCACCACTTACACTGAACACTAGGTATTTTACCGGCAAAATAAGAAAACAAAAAACACAGTCGATTGGGGCTCTTCGTTTTATTTGCCGTGAAATATACGAAGGATGCGGATTATAAAAAAGTGTGGTAGTGTGGTGTGTTATCGTGTGGTCGTTCAGCGTCGGGTGTACAGAGGGAAGAGCTAACTCATCTAGCCAGATTAATTTTTTTTGTAAACTAACAGAAGTTGCTTCACAAAAATACTATATTGCATTAACTAATAGAAATCATATAGATGGTGGTAGTACGATAGTATTATGTATTTGTTAGCCACAGTAAAGCGTCGACGGGTCCTCTAGTCTTATATATAAAAATTAGTTGAGTTTTTGTCTGTTCGCTATAGCTGACTAAACCGCTGCACGAAATGAAAAATGTCCCGAACCGCTTTGGAGGCAATCCAACGAGAATGGTTTGCAAAACAAAAAAAAATTCAGAAAATTTTAATTTTTAACCTCGCTTCCAATGAAGAAATGTCTGAAATTCTTAAAAGTGACGTTTTACCATACAGAATTAAAATTTTTTTTTGTTTTGTTTTCCAATGGATTAATTTGTAAATTATTCGAATCGTTTACTTCAGTAGTTTGATTTCTTTATTTCGGCTATTCAAACGGTAAGTTATTGAAAATTATTCAGTGAAACCTTATGTGTTTCATACAAGTGATCAATTCTTCTTCTTTTTAATTGGCGTAGACACCGCTTACGCGATTAATGCCGAGTTAACAACAGCGCGTCGGTCGTTTCTTCTTTTCGCTAAGTGGCGCCAATTGCATATTCCAAGCGTAGCCAGGTCCTTCCCCACCTGGTCCTTCCAACGTAAGGGAGGTCTTCCTCTTCCTATGCTTCTTCCGGCGGGTACAGCGTCGAATTCTTTCAAAGCTGGAGTGTTTTCGTCAGTGACGTGAAAGCCAAGTCGCGAGTGTTATTACTTTTTGTTTGATGACAACAGATATTTCGTCTTGCCCTCGTTCACTGCCAGACCCATCTGCTTTGCTTCCTCGTCCAGTCTGGAGAAAGTAGTATGTATGGTGGGCTTTAATCTTTCACACAATATGCTCGATAGAACCTTATATGCGATGTTGAGAAGGCTTATCCACGGTAGTTGGTGCAGATTGTGGGGTCTCCTTTCTGTTGGATTGGGCATAGCACACTTATATTCCAATTGTTGGGCATGCTTTCGTCCGACCATATTTTGCAAAGAAGCTGATGCATGCACCTTATCAGCTCTTCACCGCCGAGTTTGAATAGCTCGGCCGTCAATCCATCGGCCCTCGCCGCTTTGTTGTTCTTCAGGCGATTAATTGCTATTCGAACTTCTTCATGGTCAGGCAATGGAACGTCTGCTTCATCGTCATCAATTGGGGAATCGGGTTCGCCTGCTACTGGCGTTGTGCGTTCACTGCCATTCAGCAGGCTGGAGAAGTGTTCCCTCCATAATTTAAGTACGCTATGGACATCGGTGACTAGACCTTTGGGGGTTCTACAAGAGTATGATCCTGTCTTGAAACCTTCTGTAAGCCTCCGCATCTTTTCATAGAATTTTCGAAACTTACGTTTGTCAGCCACCTTATCTTGCTCTTAATACTCACGCATTTCGGCCTCTTTCTTTTTCTGTCTGCAAATGCGTCCCGCTTCCCTATTCAACTTTCGGTAACTATCGCATCCCGCACATGTTGTGGTCGTTCGTAACGTGGCGAGGTAGGCAGCCTGTTTCCTTCACTGCGACACTGCACTCCTTGTGGTACCAGCTGTTCTTTTGCACTTTCAGAAAACTAATGGTTTCGGTTGCACCTGTACGTAAGGAGTTTGAAATGCCGTCCCACAGTTATCTTATACCGAGTTGTTGACGTTCGGACGTCTGTTGTGAATGCAGCTTCTCGACGCCGAACTTTTCTTGTGTTTGTTGGCGTGCCTTTTTTGCTGCAAAGAGGCGGGCAACAAGATAGTGGTCCGAGTCGATGTTAGGACCTCGGAGCGCACACACATCTAAAAGACTGGAGCAGTGTCTTTCGTCTATCACAACATGATCGATCTGGTTGGTGGTTTTTCGACAGCCAGGTGGCTTGATGAACCTTTTTATGCTTGAATCTATTACTACAGATAATATATATTTCAGGCCCCGGCGAAGTCGATCAGCCTCAACCCATTTGGGGATGTTTCGTCGTGGAGGCTAAATTTATCGAATGTAGTGACAAAAATACCCTCTTTGCCCATCCTGGCGATAAAGTCGACAAGCACGATTTTGWCATCGTGGAGGGGGCAGCTCTCATAACTGCGCTCCAAGCACTCATAAAAGGCATCTTTGCTCACATCGTCCTTCTCATCCGTTGGGGCGTGGGAAGCGATATTTGGAAGAACCTCGCTTTGATGCGGATTGTGGCTTAGACGTTCTTTCAACGGAATGAATGATAGTACTCGGCGACGGAGTCTCTCTCCCACTACGAATCCCACACCAAACTTGCGCACCTTTATATGGYCACTGTAGTAAATGCCACAAGGACCTACTYGTCTCTGTCCTTGTCCCATCCATGGCATTTCGTGGTTGGCGGGATGTCAGAATTTATTTTCACTGGGCAGCGGCACCTTCGCAATTAGCACATTTCGATGCAGCCCAAAATATATTCTTTTGACTCATTTTTACTTTATGTAAAAACTAACTGGTGGCTCAGCCGGCATGGCACATTTATTTGCTATCCAAAAGCCAGATTTTATTCCGAAAGGAATAAATCCAAAAATTCCACAGGAAGTTGGACTTCCAAAACTTAATACCTAAATGAWGAAAAAACGGACAGCGGCGAATTCAGCAAGATTCACAAGAGACCCTGGAACAGCTTACAGCGACAATTCCTGAAAAAGTGGAGCAAGGTACAAAAGTATAAATCCTGAAATAGTGGATAATACTCTGAAAAAGCGGACAATGTTGAATCCTGGCGGAGATAATACAAAAATACCACATTCCCGCCAAGTGGAGACACCGGCATCACTACATACCAAATTAATAATAATATCCAACGATTACTCACCTCCCACCCAACCGACGCGCGGGGCGCAATCCGCCAACGAGCGGAATTAGCCGAGTCATAAAAGTCAAGAGAGTTTTAAGCGTTGCGATCTTAAGCTGCTCAGCTACAGAAACAAAAATTTCCAGAGCCAAAATTAAGAATTAGATTAAAGTTTATACTTTTTAAATGTTACTTGTTAAGAGTAAATAAAATATTTTTTTAATGGTAGAACGAGCGGGAATGTTAAAATTAAAATCAGACAAGAGAGATGGGCTACAAACTGACCCATTGATGAGTTTTACAAGAAATATTATACCAAGCATTTCCTTACGACTAGCGGGTTTTGGGAGATTTATAAGTTTTAAACGGTTAGTGTAAGGGGGAAGATTAAAACTGGAATCCCCATGCAAATGATTTAAGGCAAAAAGTAAAAATTGTTTTTGAACGGAYTCTATTTTCTCAGAATGAACTAGATAACAAGGGTTCCATACCACGGAAGCATACTCTAATATATATATTTATTGGCCATTGAGAAAACATTATTTATTAATGAAGCATGCTGCATATATACAGATATGTCCGAGTGAGGCGGTATATCAGACAAAGTTAAGTAGATATAGCCACTATTAGCGCAAATACGAATGCACCTAAATTCTATGAAGTCTGCATGCGAAACATCGCATGCAGATGGAATTGAAGAATGAACAGCAAACAAGACACCACCTCTTTTCTTGTTCAGCCGGTCAAATCTAATGATTTCAAATTCGCTATTGAATATTTCACTATCAAAAATGTGGGGCTTTAACCAAGTTTCTGTGAAAGCAATGATTTYAAAATTATAATTGACGCTATTTGCATACAGATCGGAGAGTTTTGTATTAAGGTCTCTTACATTTTGATAATAAATACTCAGAGAATTATTGCTAATCGGTTTTTTGTACCAACGGGTTTACTTGGTATTTTACTGACAACTGCAGGGGGTTTAAAACGTTTATGCTCGAATTCGCGTACAAAAACCCCAGATGGCCAGAATTGAAAATTGTCAGCGGATATATCGATCTTAAAAGATGAAATATCCCTGTCATATTTTAAATTAAATTTTCGGATGTCTTCATCTTCCGATTTTAGTTTAGACGAGATATAACTCTTTATGTCATCGACGGTGGTATCCGCAGCAAGTCTTGAGATAAATATTGATTTTTTCCGCKRTATTACAATTAAATTTTTACTACCTGACCTACAGTTATTTGGAAGCGGATCCTGAGAAGGTTTTCGCTTACCATGCTCAGTAACAGCTTTCTCTGTATTCTGAGCAAACGAAACCTTCTCTCCTTGTGGACAAGGGGAAGACAGGTTGATGAGGTCAATATTGCGTGGAGGCATTCTTTTTAAGGAAGAAGCAGTGGTCTCTTCATCAGGCGGACGTTTACGTTTATTGGAGGGTTTTGGATTCTCTTCCTGGTCATTTAGGCATTTAAATGATTGAAACAATGTTTCATAATGCCTAAATTTATTTGTAAGGGTTTCAAGCTCACGGCCAATCTCCTTGAACTTATTGCGCGCCTGCTTAAAAGCTTTAAATAAATCACTTTCAGTTGGTCTGCATTTAATGCAAGACCAGCGCAAGCCCTTACTGTCAAGAATAGAATCCAAAATTCTTCCTGTCAGTCCAGCACATTTCAGATGGGCAAGCCCGTCACACAGCCAGCAAGAAACAAAGCGTTCCGACTCGCCTTTAACAGAGCAATAAGACATTTAAATAAAAATATAAAAAATTAAGTAATAAAAGTAGAAAGAGAAATGACAAAAATATTTATAACAAAATAAATGCAATATAAGTTATCAAAGACAACAACCAATGTAACGASCAGTTTGAGATGCACTCAACTGTGCATGTGATACCCGAAAAGTAAGAAACTCGCAAACAGCTGTGAACAAAGATGGAAAACGAATAAAAGCAAGAAATAAATTTAGATAAGCAATATAAGTTAACACCAACAATTGCACTATTTTAGAATATAGCAACAAAAACAAATTGAAAGTGACTCGGCGGAATAGATTAAAATTATCAACACACAATTTAAGTAAATTTCAAAGGCTTTAATAGAAAAAATATCACAGGGCTACTTATCTGTACGGATAACTCAATTCAAAAACTTTCACAACAGTTTTAAAATATAAATTAAACAAATTAACAGGAGCTCGAAATTACACAGCTGAACACGAGAGATGCCATATGTTTATTGATGAAAAACAAAAAGAAAGAAATCTTTGGGATCAATCTCAACAACGACAACCTCCATCAGTCCCAATGGACGTGGATCGGTTTTCACAAACAAAAAATTCAGCAATTGTTAAATGAAGAATTAACACAGCCAATAATTGAAAAAAAGGCAACAAGGCAAGCCAAAAAGGAAAACGGTTGTTAAGTTGGAAATTGACGCTAAATAAAAACTAAATTGTAAGAGAAATGAAAGCATTATAAGAAACATGCAAAAAGGATAACTTACTATGTAATATAAAAAGGTACGGATATAAATTATAAACACAAAAAGTTAATCTAACACATAGTCGTACAATATTTTGACTCATTTTCACTTAATGTAAAAATTAACTCGCGCACCAACTGGATTCGGTAGAGGGCGTTTCTAGCTAACGAACGAGCGTCAGGACAAACATTTTCGCACGACGTGTTTCTGTGATTGGTGCAGCCCGAAAATGCAGCGTTCGTTAGAGCAGGGGTCCGCGATTAAATTTTGTGTCAAACTCGGTAAATGTTACCCACATGTTGCTTTAGTAAGAAGTGGTGTGTTTCGGTGACACGAGGCCTTTTTGCAGGGCCGGGAAGAGGTCGCTTATAAATGAAAAAATCCAAAGCGGAAGCGCTGCTCATTATCTTTTTTGACATCAAATACATCCTTACCATGAATTTGTTCCTTCTGGACAATGCCAAGTTTTACATGGAAGTCCTCAAGAGACGCAAGCGAACAGTCAATCGACATTTTTTTAAATCTACTCAGTCCTATTACTTTCCGGACACACCCTGTAGAATGAAGTTTAATGCTGTTAACAAAAAATTAAATTTTACCTCTTTGTTACACTGTAGATAAATATGCTGTATAAAAGTCTTGCGGTATTTTTATTGAATTTTCAATTGTTCATAAAATTGGTTACAATAATGCGATTYAAGTCAAATAYGCGCCGTTTTGTTCGATGACGCGTTCCCAACGAGATGCCAACTTCATAATGCCCCTCTCATAGAAGCTCGCTTCTATATTGGCAAAAAACTCGGATAGCCAATTTTCACAGGACTCTCTTGTGGTCAACTTCAGACTACCAAGCGCGCCATGGACAGAAACAGGTGGTAATCACTTGGTGCGAGGACTATACGGTGGATGCAAAAGAACCTCCCAGCTTCTGGCGAGCTCCCGGAGCTTCTGGCGCGTCACTAAAGATGTGTRTGRCCTGGCGTTGTCCTGATGGAAGACAATTCGGCCTCTGTTGATCAAAGATGGCCTCTTCTGCATGAGTGCTGCCTTTAAGCGGTCCAGTTGTTGGCAGTACAGGTCCGAATTGAGTGTTTGGCCATAGGGAAGCAGCTCATAGTGGATTATTCCCTGCCAATCCCACCGCTTTTCGACCACGACCGTTTGCGCCTTACGTTATCGTAAGTGACAAACTTTTCATCGCCAGTCACCATACGCTTCAAAAACGGGTCGATTTTATTGCGATTCAGAAGCGATTCGCATGCGTCGATACGGTCAAAGATGGGTTTCCTGTGGCACCCATACATCGATCCTCTTAGTGACTCCAAGCTTCTTCAAATGGTTTATAGTGATTTGGTGACTCACGCCCAGCTCTTGACTGATGCTACGGCTGCTACTATGCCGGTCTCTTTCGACCAATTCAGCGATTTTACCGTAATTTTCGACGACAGGTCTTCCGGAGCGTGTCGCATCTTCGACCACCTCTACACCAACACCAGAACGAAAACGTTGAGACCATCGTTGTCTGATGGAAATGGAAACTGTATCGGGTCCATAAACTGCTCAATTTTTATTTGGCGGCTTGAGATTCATTTTTGCCTTTATCGTAGTAGTACTGTAAAGTATGCCGTATTTTCTCTTTATTTTGATCCATGTTTGCGACGCTATAACTCACGAACGACTTCAAAGAAACGACAATCAATAAAACACGTGTTAGCGCGTGAAATGAGCTTTCCAAAAGGATATAGCATGACCCGATGCGACGAATAAAACTAGAACTACGCGCTCTTAGCGCCAACTAGCGAATATACCGTAACTTTTTTGACAACCAATATTTATTTAAGCGYTTCAACTATCTTCTTCTTTTACAAGCTCTAAATTCAGTTTCACAGTGAGTGTACCTGAAGAAATACTTTTGTAACTGAATTTGGTATTATATGTCATATTAATTATTTTAACCATGAATCCTTAAGAGATATGAAGAGATAAGTATTAATGCTTTTAATCACAAATTACTTTTTTCTTTGTAGAATTCACTGTCATGATATATAAAATTCGGTAAGTAAATATAAACTATCGAAAAAAATTTAGTTACAAATAGTAGGTACTTATAGACATATGTATATATTTATGATATACGACTGCAGAAACACTAGGCTGGTGATCAGGAATTTGAAGGTTTGAGATGCTATCGGCATTTAACGATGAAACTATATAGAATTATTTTATTTACAACTCTTTATATAAAAAATACCATATTTTAGACTTTGTTTTTATATAGWTTATAAATTTCTTGAATAAATCTCTTCTATAATTTGCAAAACCGACGTAATATTTATATCTACCGTATATTTGTTTTATAAAATTTAGTTAAAAATTATCTTACGCAACAATGTTACGGCCTGCTCAATAGCAATACTAGCAAGATATTTGAATATTTTTAAATTAGGTTTTGAGGATCTTCATTGGATGATGATGGTGATTATTGTGTGATAGAGATTTTCAATTATCAAAATTACGCGATATTATTCATTTATTATGAGCTTAAATTTCGCTAATTATAAAATTTATACTCAGTTTCGTATCATTTTCATTTGCTGAAGTTCGTTTCTTCCATGGTTCCTTATATGCACTTAAATTTTTTCAGTGCTGAATATTTATTAATTGACCACAAATAATTATTCCTATATTTGTTAATATGGCCGCTCCTTTAAGAATGAATGAATGTAAACTGATGTTATTTTGAAAAAATATCAAAGTTTTACGTATAAGTATCCATAAATTGTAAAGAAATAACAAATGCAATAAACGGCTACCTTGGTAGCCAATAGAAACTCAACCCCAGACTCACCTCTCAGTTGTGCCTTTGTTTACATCATATCAGCTGATAGTTTCTCTACTCCTCCTTTAGTTAAGAAATTGAGGTACAGATATATGTAGGCTTTGTCTTGGATTTATATGTATAATGCAATTCTAGGGTTATATAATGACTATTGTTGATTTACATTTTAGCCCTCCTACTAGGCCTTTGTAGGCCCATGGCTCCTGCGCCAGAAATATGCCGAGATCATCCAAGGCGATTGTTTTAGTTATCACCGCCTAGGCGGCAATGGTGTGATGTATATTGATCTAGACAATTTTGATGACAAGTGTCATTTAGTTACAACTCTTTGATCTTCGATATTCGAAAGCATCATATTCTTTTTTATTGACTTGTGTCTTCCTCAGGTTTAGACTGGTTGCCAAATCCTCGAATTTCTTCTTCAGTCCTTTTTTCCACTGGCTGAACGGACATCTTCGATGTAGAGGCATGCCACGTTCTATTAAGTTTAGTGAAAATCGGTTGGTTGGGTCCCGAGATATGTGATTTCTCTAAAAAGGATTCGTCCATCGTCCAATTTTCCAACCGGCTCCCATAAAGGCCCACATCATCTCAGAGATAAATTTAAATTCTCTGATGTAATTAGTTATACATTTATTGCACTTTTAGTAATTGTGAACATCGTTATATGGGATGTGAGTGGTATCATCTTCTGATTTCAACAACACTGTTTTTTATACTCTCGCAACAAAGTTGCTAAAGAGAGTATTATAGTTTTGTTCACATAACGGTTGTATATATAGGGTTATAAATACCAAAGTGATCAGGATGACGAGTAGAGTTGAAATCCGGATGTCTGTCTGTCCGTTCGTCCGTGCAATATGTAACTTGAGTAAAAATCGAGATATCTTGATGAAACTTGATACACGTATTTCTTGGCCTCATAAGAAGGTTAAGTTCGAAGATGGGCAAAAATGCCCCACTGCCACGCCCATAAAATGGCGAAAACCGAAAACTTATAAAGTGTCATAACTAAGCCATAAATAAAGCTTTTAAAGTGAAATTTGGCACGAAGGATCGCACATTTGGACGTAGGTTATTTGGAAAAGTGGGCGTGGCCCCGTCCCCTACTAAGTTTTTCGTACATATCTTGGAAACTACTATAGCTATGTAAGCCAAACTCTATACAGTCATTTCCTTCGGGCATTTCCATATACRGTTCAAAAACGGAAGAAATCGGATAATAACCACGCCCACCTCCCATACAAAGGTTATGTTGAAAATCACTAAAAGAGCGTTAACCGACTAACAAAAAAAGTTCAGAAACACTAAATTTTACGGAAGAAATGGAAGAAGGGAGCTGCACGCAGGCTTCTTTTTAAATTGAAAATGGGCGTGGCGTCGCCCACTTATGGACCAAAAACCATATCTCAGGAACTACTCAACCGATTTCAATGGAATTCGGTACATAATATTTTCTTAACACCCTGATGACATGTTCGAAATATGGGTTAAATCGGTTCACAACCACGCGTTCTTCCTATATAACGCTATTTTGAATTCCATCTGATGCCTTCTCTGTATAATATATCCATTAGGAACCAATATTGATAACGGAATAAAACTTTACACAAATACGGTATTTGATGCGAGAGTATAAAATGTTCGGTTACACCCGAACTTAGCCCTTCCTTACTTGTTTTATAATATTTGCGCTCTGCAAATTTTATTGATGTAGCTTTAGTAGTTTAGATATGTACATTAAACTTATGAGAGGACGGGGTCAGGCCCACTTTTAAGCCACACACACAAATGATCCTTGTTACTGCGATCATCTGTACTTATTTACAGTTTTATATCTTAATTTAGTGCTTAATTATGACAATTTATAAGTTTTCGGTTAATGGTGAGTTAAGAATAAGAAACCCGTAAAGACGCACCCAAGTGCGTCTTAAGTTTAACTTAAGTTACAGCTTGTACGAACGGACAGACAGACATTCGAACAGATTTCAACTTTTGTCGTCATGCTGATCAATTATACGAGTATTGTATCTATCAAATTAGTTTTAGATGATACGTACAACTGTTACGTGAACAAAATTATACTCTGTAACAACAAGTTGCAAGAGTATAAAAATACATTTTCTAAATGATTTAATCATTTCAAACCCCTTGAAACAAGGAAGTCCTAAGGCGCCAGAAAAGAAATTATCGCCAATACAATAACACCAGGCTTTTCCATATTAATTTCAAGGTCATTATATAAAACTCTATTAGATCAAGCCAAATAGCTTTTTATTTCATTCGACCCAATGCCGAGCAACACCTGGAGCAACATTAATTTTCCTTACCACCATTGTAAAATGCGTACACCTGAAGAATAAAGAATATATTTGAGATTCGCCGTTTGTTTCCGTCTCTTTAACTTTTCAATGTACGATTCCGTTTACTTTGGCGGAGGGGTGCGGATAGGGGAGCTTCTCCAGAGGAAGAATATCGAAAAATAATATAAAAATAACTTATATTTTTTAAAATATTCACGATTAAAAGTTGGAGGATGGAGTCATGTGTAGAAGTTCATGCAAGTGAGGAAATTTCTCTGATCGCCATTCACTTGGGAATGGCCAGAAACGATTCTTCTGGCTCAAGCAGCTCACGACTTCCGGTCTTTGACCAAGTATGCTCTGAGTAGCCTAAGAACATCCCTTGGCGAACTAAAGTGAGAAGGCGAAATATCCCCTCCATAGGGTTGAGCGCTGGGTTTATGACCCACCACGTAAAAAAAAACACCCCCAATGAAAAGGAACAACCAGCCTCGGATGAGGGACCCACCTTTTGATGATGACCATGACAATCGAAATAAGGACTACGAATTGAGGGCATGCACCTGGAATGTCCGGTCCCTTAATAGGAAGGGTGCCGCTGCCCAGTTGGTTGATGTAATCGCGAAAATGAAGGCTGACATCACCGCCGTCCATGAAATGTGATTGACGGGACAAGCACAGATTCGAGTAGGTCCTTGTGGCATTTACTACAGTGGCCATATAAAGGTGCGCAAGTTTGGTGTGGTATTCGTGGTGGGAGAGAAGCTCCGTCGCCCACAACCCGCATCAAAGGAAAGGCGATTTTGGCCGATACTTATTTACTTGCTATTTCAATTTTTTTATTTTAATTCAATTTTTTAATTAAACGTTTTGTTTCTTATTATATATATTAACCGATAGATGCAATATAAAGACACCCGGAATATTTATATAAGCTATATGGAGGCACAAGGAAATATAGACCTATTCAGGCCATTTTTGACACACAGAGATACTAATATCAGGGAAGGATTCTCAAAATTGTAAATCCCATATATTGACCGATATTTCCAGTCAAAAATCAACTATAGATACCAGTGTCCACAGATTCGATTATTAGGACCGTGAACAGTTGGTGTTGGATTTGGGAAATTCTTGCTCATAAGGAGCCTTAAGGCATGGTGAGATAAGGACATTAAACCTATTAAGGTCGCGGCCTTGAGAGCCAAGGAGCTTATGTACCAATTCTATTTAAAATTTTTATACACATATTCCATACCACACCATATATCTAACAGACGTTAAGTGAACAATACCATTATACTTTATGGAACATGTTGCAAGGATATAAAAACATGTCCACTTAGTTTCAGTAAAATATTGAACAACACAAGCTCAAAGACATTTGGAAAGTTGGAAATCACTATACTGTTAATATAAAAAATAGGTCCAAAAGGTTTTCACCCATTCTTGCCACCAAACCATAGTATACCCATTATTATACGTTCATTTCATTGTGCTAAGACACTTTACATATATTACAGATATATTATGGATCTCAATAGATAACCCACACACCACTGTGTGAAAATGCTTATTTCAATTACATTCGCGTTTAAAACTATGAATTAGGCCTCCACGACGAAATATCCCCAAATGGGCTGAGGCTGATCGACTTCGCCGGGGCCAAAAATATGGTTATCTATGGTACTATTTTCTAACATAAGAAGATTCATCAAGCTACCTGGTTATCTCCGGATCGAAAAACCACCAACCAGACCAGGGAACTGTGGGACGGCATTTCAAACTCCTTACGTACAGCTTCAACCGAAACCATTGGTTTTCGGAAAGTGCAAAGAACAGCTGGTACGACGAGGAGTGCGGTGTCGCAGCGGTGAGAAAACAGGCTGTCTACCTCGCCACGTTACGATTGATCACAACATGTGCGGTATGGGATAGATACCGAGAGTTGAAGAGGGAAGCGAGACGAATATRCAGACAGAAAAAGAAATAGGCCGAAATGCGTGAGTACGAAGAGCTTGATAAGCTGGCCGGTAGGGGTAACGCTCGAAAATTCTACGAAAAAATGCGTCGGCTTACAGAAGGTTTCAAGACCGGAGCATACTCTTGTAGAACCCCCAAAGGTGATCTAGTCACCGATACCCAGATCATACTTAAATTATGGAGGGAACACTTCTCCAGACTGCTGAATGGCAGTGAACGCACAACGCCAGGAGAAGGCGAACCCGATGCCCCAATCGACGACGATGGATCAGACGTTACATTGCCCAACCAGGAAGAAGTTCGAATAGCAATTAGCCACCTGAAGAACAACAAAGCGGCGKGGCCGATGGATTGCCGGCCGAGCTATTCAAACACGGCGGCGAAGAACTGATAAGGAGCATGCATCAGCTTCTTTGTAAAATATGGCCGGACGAAAGCATGCCCAACGATTGAAATCCAATCCACAAAAAACTAGACCCCACAATCTGCGCCAACTTCCGTGGGATTAGCTTTCTCAACATCGCGTATAATATTCTATCGAGCGTATTGTGTGAAAGATTAAAGCTCACCGTCAACAAACTGATTGGACCTTATCAGTGTGGCTTCAGACCTGGAAAATCAACCATGYGCAAAATCTTGGAAAATACCCGTGAAAGGAGAATCGAGACTCACCACCTCTTCGTCGATTTCAAAGCTGCTTTCGACAGCACGAAAAGGAGCTGCCTTTACGCCGCGATGTTTGAATTTGGTATCCCTGCGAAACTTATACGGCTGTGTAAGCTGACGCTGAGCAGTACCAAAAGCTCCGTCAGAATCGGGAAGGACC